>NC_052618.1:10010521-10282451 GCF_016545825.1 Eucalyptus grandis
TTCATGGCACTTGCTCTAAGGGGCAAGATCAGGTGGTTTGAAATGATTTTCCTGTCGCCCTTAGATACTGTAAGCATGTTGGACACATGGACGAATTTAGGAACTCCAATGATTGATATAAGTTCCAGTACCAAAGTTCGGCATTGGTCTATACAAAGAAATACATATATGGTCAAGGATTTAAAGTTCCCAGATAACCCTAGTTGGTCCTACCCCCGGCCGCACCTTTCATCAAATAATTGAACTTCATAATTCAAATCCTCTGATTACGCTACAAAAGCAACATGCACAGGACGTGTCGCATGCACAATCCATAGCGTGGAAATTTATGCGGTTTGATCAATATGAAATTACTTTTTCTCGGGTCGTTCTTATGAAATGTCTAATCTCACGTAAAGCAACTTTAAATGTCGGTTTTAACTTTAGGATAGAATAAAGCCTAATGAGATTTTGATGATCTTTGGACTAAATGGCCAACCCAACAGGTGTACGGACGGAAATGGTCGGGCCCGCTTCATTGTGGGATCTTCCACTCCACCACGACATCCCTAAAAAGTGGGTGAGTATATTAGACCAACTTAATCGGGAATCGCTTAAACCAAATCGGACCGGTTGATTTGATTTGGCTCCCAAGAGCATTGATCTGATTCCGGTTCCATAAAAATGGGATTGGTGATTTCTAATTTGATTCCCGATTCTAGAAAGGATCGTACTGAACCAGGCCAACTCTTTTTTTAATACCAATAAACCGTAAAATAGTAACAACTCTTGTATTTTAAAAAAAATTAAATTAATTTTTTTTGCCAAGTGATTGGTTCCATTAGACCAAACTAGATTGGTCAGTCCGGTTCGATTCCTAGTTCTAGAATTGTCTGACTTGATCCCTAGTCCCAAAATCTGAGAACTGGACCTCCCGATCCAATTCTTGATTCCTAGACGGGATTGGACTGGACTGGGAATTGATCTTTGATCCAAAACTTGATTTTAGACGTCAAATTATCAACATGATATTACCACCTATTGAATAGACAACAACAATAATGATAGTGCAAGAAATTAAGATAGTATTGATCTCATTGTTCCTCAGGATAATGTAATCATTGAGCTAAATATTCCAGTGACAAGAAAAAAAATCTCACCAGAAAATGAAGTTCGATGAATGAATATCGACCCGGAATTTGCTCGAATCAACAGAAGATATGGTGTGGTGATGATTCTGATTCTGGGTGAGGTATGGCTTGTGTCACAGGTATCTGTCAACGTGGTTCTTGATGGACGTGGCCTCGACGTTGCCGTTTGAGGCGTTGGGCTACTTGTTCTCCGGCAAGCCCAAGGTGGTCCTCTCTTGCTCCCTTCTCGGCATCCTCCGGTTCTGGCGTCTCCGCCGTGTCAAGCAGCTCTTCACCAGGTTCTTGCTCATCCAACCTCGTTCACCACAGAAAGCTCTCTTCAAGGAATTCACTGTAACTTCTGTTGCTGTCATGTGTTTTCTGCAGGCTGGAGAAGGACATCAGGTTCAACTATCTCTGGGTCCGTTGCACTCGGCTTCTTTTGGTACGTCGATGTATAATAAGGCTGCCATGAACTCATTTATAGGCGATGTGGCGTGAGAGTCATGTTCTGGTAAAACGTCATCCGTGGTCCCTAAAGTTCGGCAAATTCCATGTTATTTGAAAGAATTCTTCATGTTTGATCGATTTTCGGGTTAGTAGCTTTCATTTGCCTCGAATGGGATCCACAGTTTAGATATCTGAAGAGGATTGGTTTGATCTAGTCGCATGAGTCGGATTGATACTAAACTTTTGCCATGCGCGTGTGCGGTCTTAGGTGACGCTGTTTCTGGCGCACTGCGCCAGCTGCCTTTGCTACTTGCTGGCTGATAGATACCCGCACCAAGGCAAGACATGGCTCGGGGCCGTGAATCCGAACTTCCGGGAGACCAGCCTCTGGATCCGTTACATCTCGGCCCTCTACTGGTCCGTCACCACCATGACCACCGTTGGCTACGGCGACCTCCACGCTGTCAACACTGTCGAGATGATCTTCATCATCTTCTACATGCTCTTCAACCTCGGCCTGACCGCTTATTTGATTGGCAACATGACCAACCTTGTCGTCGAAGGAACCCGTCGCACCATGGAATTTGTAAGCACAACCACATTGATCAGTATATGCATGACACCATGTTTATATAGTTGTCTACATTAGTCCTGTTTGATTAAAATGATTGCAGATTTAAGCAAGTTAAAGGATCCATTTTGGGGTGTCGAGGAGATTGATGTTTGCGTGATTTGGTTTTGGTATGCGATGCAGCGAAACAGCATCGAGGCAGCAAACAATTTCGTGTGCCGAAATCAGTTGCCGCCAAGGCTGAAGGAGCAGATTTTGGCTTACATGTGCTTGAGGTTCAAGGCGGAGAGCTTAAACCAGCATCAATTGATAGAGCAGTTGCCAAAATCGATCTGCAAGAGCATTTGCCAGCATCTGTTCTTGCCGACCGTGAAGACGGTCTATCTGTTCAAGGGCGTTTCTCACGAAACCCTCCTGCTCCTGGTACGTCGCTTCACATTTACATGAGAGTCAAAAATCACAAAATATAATCTCGTAAGGCATGTGAAGTCTATGGTCGATGTAAAAATCGAGTTACTAGACACGCAGAAATTTAGTCCTAGCCATCCATGAACTTCAGTTACTCAGGACGCGAAATCAGTGAAATTTTTCTGTTCTTTTGCTGCATGCCAATTGCCCTGAAAATCTAATGTCATCGGGGTAGGTGGCCAAGATGAAGGCCGAATATCTGCCGCCAAGAGAGGACGTCATTATGCAGAACGAAGCGCCTGATGATGTCTATATCATCGTATCCGGCGAGGTCGAAATATTCAACTGTGAAACGGAGAGAGAGCAGGTTGCCGGGGCTTTGCAGTCTGGGGACATATTTGGAGAAGTCGGCGCGCTCTGTCGCCGGCCTCAGGACTATACTTACCGGACCAAGTCCCTCTCCCAACTGCTGAGGCTGAAAAGGAATGATCTCATAGAAGCTATGCACAGCCAGCACAACGACAACATAACCGTGATCAAGAACTTTCTACAGGTTCGCCGCTAGCATAAGACCCGGTTCACGTTTCATCTGTTAAATCATCCGAGGCTTATGTTTTAACACTATGCGACGCAGCATCACAAGGAGCTTAAGGATCTATGCATAGAAGACTTCTTCACGGACGCAGGACACGAGCATGACGACCTCCACTTGTTGACCGTGGCGAGTACCGGTAATGCTGCTATCCTCGAGAAGCTTCTCAAGGCGAAGTTGGACCCCGACGTCGGGAATTTAGAAGGGAAGACCTCGCTGGTACGTCTTCCTTAATCTCCGACCGATTCTTGTTTTCATTTGTACAACATATGCTCCGGTTTGGATTGAATAATGATTGCGTCACGGTTGATTCCCGAACTGGAATGCCGCTTCAGCATAGACATTATCTGTTACGGTTTGTCTGTAAATGGAAGTAAACTTGGAATGTTCAAACGTGTCAATTTACAAGTTCACTGCTCATTTGATTCTTTAGAAATGTGAATGTACTGAAAGTTGTTTGTTGCTCTTATGACTTTGCATCAGCACATTGCAGCATCACTGGGCCATGAAGACTGTGTCTGGCTACTGCTAAAAAATGGATGCAACATGCATTTACGAGGTAACGCGTTATCGCCTCACAACCTCGCTGACTATCATAGATATATGTGCTCTTTATATCCTTAATGTCCTGCATGACAGACCGGAACGGCAACAATGCGCTGTGGCACGCGATATCGTCGAAGCAGCACTCAATCTTCCGAGTCCTGTACAGCTGTGCCGCTTCTTCTGACCCTTGCACAGCCGGCGACCTCCTATGCACTGCAGCAAAAAGGAATGATCTCGAGGTGATGAAGGAGCTCTTGAACCACGGATTGAACATCGACTCCATGAATCACCAAGGCTTCACAGCTCTCCAGATCGCCATGGCTGAGAACCATGAAGACATAGTGAATCTACTCGTGATGAACGGCGCGAATGTTGCCGATTCAAACTTGCCTGATTTTCCTCCAGAAGCATTGAACGAAATGCTGAGCAGGAGAGAGACGGGGCACCGTATTGCGGTGCCCGACGGTACCACATTGCAGGATATGCCAATGAGAATGCACGAAGTTGAGCGAGAACTGACTCAGGAGAAATCGGACATGGCGATTTGTGCGAGGGTGAGCATTTACAGAGGCCATCCAGTGGCAAGAAGAGAGAACCGTTGCACCGAGGCGGGGAGGCTCATCCGATTGCCGGCTTCCATTGAGGATCTCAAGAGCATTGCAGGTGCATATTCGTTCTTTCCTTCCACTCCCCTCTGAGTACGGATCATCTACTCGGTTTGTTCAAGAAAATGTCCAAAATGTCCAAAAGTCTTGAGTCTCCATTAGTCTGCTAGGAGTATCATCAAGAACTCTTTTGTTTTCGCAGGTAAGAAGTTCGATTTTGATGCAACAAACACCATTATAGTGGATGAAGAAGGTGCAGAGATCGACTGCATCGAAGTGATTCGAGACAACGACAAGCTTTTCATGGTCGAAAATTCGAATTATTAGTCTCATTCCATGCTTCGGTCTGCTCTTCGCTTTATTAGGACGTTCAAGTATCATCAAGTAATTCCCATCAATCCTCTTCCCGGAAGAGTTTTCTCTTCTGCTTCATCATGTTGTGGTGAGGGATCTGATTCTTGAACTTGCCAATAATGTTATGTATTAATTCAAAGAGGGAGATGCTGGGGAAAATGTATACTGAATCTCACACATTAGCCAGAGAAAACATCTCTCTCTCCCCCCTATAACAGCACGGGAAATGACAAGAACTATAAAGAAATGAAGAAAGAAATTATAAAGTTACAGTTGTAAAATATTATAGATGATGGTGGTTTTCAGGAATGTAAGAGAACATGAACGTTAATAAAGTATATTCAAGAAATGGTAGAAAAGATTATTGTAAAGAATAATTGAGACTCATCTGGAGAAGAAGAAAAAAAATGATGAAAGATATGAAATAGATGTAGAATGGCCAAGTCTTCTCAATTGGAGGGGCACTAAGAAATGAGGGGGAATAATTTCCTTCCTATCGTAATAGAAAGTTACTTTCCTTAATCAAAACTTATTGTAATTGGTTCATCAAAAATGTTTACTCCACTAGTTTCCTCCACCCAAACACAGGAAAGTCCAAAAATAATTTTCTAGAATTAGTCTTATCAAACAAACTAACTCTGAAAAATAGCTATATTCATATGAACATTCTAATAACATAAATAGGGAAACCGGTCTTCCCACTTATTTATAATAAGAGAAACTTAAAATCGCACACATATATGCAATTATGATATTTCTTCGTAGTAAAAGCGCAAGAAGAAAAAGATCAATGGAAGTCATAAATCTTAAAAACCCACCTCTTCTATAAATACCCAAGGTGATTGACACTTCTCAATGGAGATGGCTCTCCCAATTGCCGGTGAAAATTCCTTTCTTAGTAAAGTTTCATTAGAAAATCAAGTATATTGAATCTGTCGCACATCCTATAGTTCCTCTAAACTATTTGTTAACATAAATCATCCAATTTATGATGAGGACACTATAAGTGACATAACTTTTGTACAATACTTACTTAAATATCAAAACTTTCGAATGTTATTCACTTGAGTGATATAACTTTTTCTCAAGAAATTTATCCAAAAATTTATGTAAATATTTACTTTTACCAATTAAGTCATAGACTTTTTAATTTTATCAATTAATTTTTAACATTTTCAAGTTTTGTCAATCGAGTTCATGCGATCAATTTTAATTAGAAATTACTAACATAAAGATCGGTTGTCCTATGTAATAGTTAACAACCTCACGGAGGCTAAATAAAAATAAGGAAAAAAGAAAAAAAAGGAAAGAAAAGAAAATAAGAAAAAATAAATAAAATGTCAACTTTGGTAATTTCCGATTTAAATTTGACTGGATTAGTCAATTGATAATAATGTAAAAATATTTAAAATAAAAATATCTAATGAAAAAGTTTAAGGTTAAATTAATATTAATGTGAGAGGTTCAAGGTATCTTTTATATGTTTTTTTTTTTTCTTATGTTAAAGTCAACATCGTATGTTGCATCATGTGTTGGAAAGCAGGGACATGTGAATGAGTTGATTGATGGTGCCAAAGGACAAGAGGCACTACTAGCCCATTTCCTTTGTAGGGATTCACCAAGGGGAATGAATAGCCCCCGGGATTGGATACTATGAAATGATTGCACCATGCCTATTGCCTCACGAACCAGAATATGCAAAAAGGAATTTCGCCCTATTCGCTCCGCTCAAATTTCACACTCAAAAGCACTTGGACAGCTTTGATCTGATTGAGCGTGACTCAGTGGGGTTCTCCCACGGTTGGCACACTTTTTTCTTCTTATGCCATCAAAATAGATTCTGTTGAAAAAGAGAAAAATAAAAAATAAAAATAAATTTTTATATGCGTCGCAAAAATTTTGGTTATTTCGAATTAAAAAGATTCGAGATGCATGTTCCACAAGATTTAGATTAACTATTTAAAAATAATAAAATTTACTTCCTATGGTGGGCATGCTTTATGTTGCTCCCAAACAAGCCCACTTCAAGCTTCCTGAAAAGGTGCATACTTTCCAATCTTTTCCTAGGAATTGAGGCCGGATGGACGCGGAAAAGTGAGATGGTTAGATCAAATATAAGCCTGATTTTGCGGTCTAATAGGTCTGATACCTTTTGAAATCAGCGTGCCTTGGGCCTCTATTTTTCAATTTGGCAACTCCTTTCTTGATTGGTATTTCCTTCTATAAGCTTTTGTTACCCTCTGTCCATCATTTAGGTTGATTTAATTATTTTTATCGAGATACACATGTGAGGTCGTTAAGTAAGAAAGGTTTGCATTAAAGCTATGGTGTAATATGAATGAATTATTATATCATAATTAATTCATAAGCCATTAATTTAAGCATTTAAAAGAAGATGAGTCTAACCGAACGTATTGATGAGCTTGAGTTTGGATTGTCTTAAAGGCGATCTCCAAGGTGGGTTATGGCGGCTCCCAACAATTGCTATCAAGGCTAGTGGTTTTGGATGAGCTAGGTGCAATATGTGTGGATCGACATCCCCAAGGAAATGGAGATTGAATGTGAGTCCTGATTGAGGCTGTAGATAGTGTGCTCCTGCTAAGCTTACCAGGCCAGCGATTAAAAAAAGTTAATTAGATGCCGTTTTCATGCCAAACATGGCTAAGCCATGGTGAAGATTCAATTTAAGATAATGTTGGCATAGAAGTAAGCCTAGATAAAATGAAGGCGGGTATAACATAGAAAGTTCACGTTTGAGGGAGAAATTTGTTAGTATACATGTAGGATGTTAAGGGAAAGAAGACCCACATCGAGGAAAGTATATTTCAGTGGGCTCATAATTCATTAATTTAAGTTTTTAGAGAACGTTGCTTGAATATGGTCTCTCTCATCATGGTCTCTCTCGATGACAGCATCGAACTTCAGCTTCCGACAGCATATCACTTGTAAAATAATAAAAAGAAAGGTGGACGGACGAAGTGGGATATCTTTGGGGGTACGGTTCATATCTGCCATGAGGTTTTCCTTCTCTTCTTTTTTTGTGGATTCAATTGACTTGCCTGTGACGCAAGCAATTTCCATCGGAAAATCTCTAGGCTGTAATTATGTTGTTTCCCAACAAAGTCTCCCTTTGCTTCATGAACAATGGAATGGGTCCCTTCATAGCCAACCTCTTTTCTCGGCCTTTTTGGAAAAGTTGTCCTCCTAGGGACTACATTTCAACAACTCAACTTTTCAGCCATCGAAACCCTTGATATCCTCCCGTCACTGGCTCCATCGGGGACAGGTTTTGCCATAGCCATCGATGTCTATGGATTCGTATCCCGACCGAGTGTTTCTATTCGTGAATCGGGATCCTAATGATTTTAGATATGGACGGTCCAATGAGGGCCGGACTTTTGATGTGCATTCATAGCATATTTCGTTTCGATGGAACAAATAATATGAACCCCGGAAGGATGAGATGACCACCCCCTGTTGGAGAGTTTGAAGATTTCCTACGCCGTCCATCCTCATTTCTAAATTTCGTTTTGGTCTAGAGATTTATTTAGAGGTAATGACTAATGTGTTCATAAAAATTCGAAAAACAATTGAACTCAGCTGAGCCAGACAGATCAAATTCGGTTTGTCTGTTTATTGATCTGGTCTTGGTTTGGGATATTTTTGTAATTGTCTTAATGATTTGGTGATGGTTTATAACTTTGAAAATCGATAAAGTCGAATCATACTGATAAGCTAAGTAAATAAATTTACTTACCTTTTAACTTATGAAATTTGCAGCTTAATTTAACCAACTACGTTATCCTTAATTTGACCAAGAGCTGGCTATGATTGCTATTGTTCTTACATTTAGTTTAGTATTAGCGTGAAATATTCCTTTCGTTCACTGGTACTTTTTATGTTAAATTCCGCTCATCGTTGAAGTTGGGTAGTTTAAGTACGTATTAAACTTATTATTGGTATATTCAGTTTCATGGTAACGGTTTGAAACCGAACCTAAGTTACTAGACTAGTTTTAGTTGTAATTTCGTTGGTTTTGTTTGGATTTGACTCGAGATTTTTTTATCTTAGACCGACCCAAACTGAACCATGAACAACCCTACTATTTATAGTACAAACCAAAATACAAAGTTAGTTTCTCTTTTGTTGGCCGTGTAGATACATGTTAATAAACAGACATTAACCAAATAATGGCTGATTTGGATACACAACCTAGATGAACTAGTAATCTCTTACATTGCATTTGAATCTTAGTCTTAAGAATAACAAAAAGCAAATTATCAAGAAAGTCTTAAACATATTGTATTTGTACCAATTCTATCATAAACCTTTTTCCGTTTTGCCAATATAGTCCATTTGGCCAAATTTGGACAAAAATTGTTAATGTGGATGCTAACGGTTCTACATGACATGATCAACGTTAATGTAGACAAATTTTAAATAATTTTTTTGAATTTTTGAATTTTTTTTTGAAAAATCCAACTAGTATACATGTGATAAATCTACCATAAATTAATTTTTTACCATCAAAAACCCTAAACCGATAGACCTTTGACAAATTTACCTTTTATCAATTTTTGTTAAATTTTACCATCAAACCGCTAAGTTGAATAACACGAAGGTGTAAATGTGATTGGTCCAACTTAACAAAATTAATGGAAAGTAAATTTGTTACAAATATATCAGTTTAAAGTTTGTTGTGATAAAAAAATTAATTTGAGATAAATTTATCACTAATACACTATTTGGGTTTTTGGTATTCAAAAATTAGTTTATGATAAATTTATCATAAATATACAAGTTTGAGGTTTTTCATGGTTTTTCACGGTATTTGTCCTTTTCCTTTCTTTGTTTTTCCCATTTCTTTTTGCCAATAGCCGATCACCAAGTGAGCTATGGTAGCGAGCAACCTCATCAATCCTCACCTAGGCTAAGGTGACCACTAGCAAAGGCCCCTCAGTGCTAGATCTAACAAGCTGACCATCACCCAAGCCAAGGTAGCCTCATCGGGCTTCAGCTACCTGAGGGTGGACCTCACTAGTGCTCACCCTTGTCCTTGCTCATACGAGACCAACCCTCACCACCCATTATTTGTGGCAACACTACCAACCACTAGCAAAAAGAAAAAGGGAAAGAAAAAGAAAAGGTTCAGAAAAATTATTAAAAATTTCAAAAATTGTTAATATCAACATTCACCAATCGATTATGCTACACAAAATAACATATGGCCATTTTTAACCAAAATTGATCGGGTAAATTATATTGGTAAATCAACAAAATATTTAAGACTGAAATGACTAGATCAAAAAAATTAATATTAAATTGATATAAATATAATAGATTTAGAATTTGTTTGGTAATTATTCTGAATGAATAAAAGGCACCTAATGAATAACATACTTCTTCTATGACGTTTTATAAAAAAATCATTGCCCATTAATTTTCTTTCGTTATAAATATTTCAAAACTTTTTTTTGTTTTGGCTGAGTACGAGAAAGAAGAGATACGAATCGAATCCAAGATCTCTCTTTGAACTTCTTTAAGGCTTGATCATCATGGAGTCAAATGCCCTTTTTCCTAATCACATAATTAATCAAGATAATCGATAGTACTGATTCCAGTTTTCGGATGGTGGGCTCAATATTTTACTTTTGTGTGCTAGACGTATCCAATGTCTAGATACGTGTAATCGTCCGGGAAGCACACGTATGTTTTTTTTCTTTTTTTTCTTTTTCCAGTTTAACTTTAACTAATTAAAGAAATGCCTCGAATGAAATGTTGGGTACGAAAAGAAGACGATTCCACATTGTAGAAATCAATCAATCTTGGATGCACGGAGTCCAATCATTCGTACAATAGGAATTTGATGATCTCTCTCTCTTTCTCATCATGAAAGGATGCTAGAGTGTTCATTTTGCCTTTCTCCAACTTCTAAGCATATGCCCTTCACTAGTTACTAGGTTGTTGGCACACACGACATATTTTTTAATGAAAAATTGAACCGATAAATACTAATTTTATTGCGTAAATATCAATTCAGTTATAAACTTTTCAATTTTACTAATTCAATCCTTAACTTTTATGCAAAATTTCAATGTAATCATTTTGCTTAATTTTTGTCAGAAATTGTTCATGTGGTGGTTGATTCTTGACCAAAAAATGATTAGAATAATTATATTGAGATTTTGCACAAAAATGTAGAACTAAATTAACAAAATTCGAAAGTTTAAGATTAAAGTGGCATCCATATAATATGTTCAAGATTAAATGGGCATTATTCTCTATTTAGCAATAATTTATTTTGATAGGACATATAGTTTTTGGCATGTAAAATCGAAGAAAAAAATTGTAGCTTGAGTTACATAATAGCTGGAATCTTTTCCATTGTCAAGCATGTTCAAGTAAATATTACCCAAGAAAATAAAGAGAAAAGGTTCACTAAAAATCCTCAAACTTAGTTGCGGAATTCAATTAGATCTTATTACTTCGATGTAGATTATGATTCTTCAAGGCATGACGGAAATCTTATCACCAAAGGGAAACAGAATAATTCCTTAATTTGGTGATACACTTCAAATTCGTCGCCAAATTAAGAAATTGACAAGTCAAGATTCATTATCGTTTTCTACAGGCAACCAAAGGGGACTAAACTTTGTCGAAAAAAATCTTTATTAAATGATGTTGTGCATATCACAAATGACATGTTTAGATTAATCACTTACTGAGCATGGAGCCATGACTTAATTTTACTTACTAGACACATCATTTACTAGACGAAATTGGGTCCACTTGTCAATACATCAAAAACACATCCCTCCATTCGAAAATGTCCACGAGAGCTGCTCAACCCAAGAAGCATAAAGTGGAATGATTTTACTCTTGTACCAATCCAATGACACTCACTAAAGAGATGGTCTCAAGAGATTCCCAAATTATCATTCCCTCCACTTCTTGGGAAACACCCATTATTGCACCCAGCAATTTAAACCCCCTTTTAACATAGAAACATGTGAATAAACCTCTTTTCTTTCAATACTAACCCACTTTATAAATCCCCTCTCTCCCTTTCTCTCTCCCCCCCTCTCCCAATTACAAATAACCCACTAAATATATATCGATATCAATATACTAAATTATATAAATATCTATCATTGCGAGTGCTGAAATAGCTCGAACCTTTGAATACCCATTCAGTTGCACCAAATAACTCAATATTGTAATCTCTAATTTACTATTGATTTACGCGTAATCTCAACAGTTCAACAATACATATTGATTTGAATATATCAATAATTTAATATTGTGATTTCGATGTCTTTTTTTACACATAATCCTATCAACTGGAGGATGATACATAAGCATTCAAAAAACATCTGTGCATATGAGTGTTTCCTTATAAATATTGTGATTTCAATATGTCTTTTTTTACACATAATCCTATCAACTTAAGGATGATACATAAGCATTCAAAAAAACATCTGTGCATATGAGTATTTCCTTATAAATATTGCATTTCAATATGTCTTTTTTACACATAATCCTATCATCTAGAGGATGATACATAAGCATTCAAAAAAACATCTGTCCATATGAGTGTTTCCTTATAAATATTGCGATTTCGATAATATAATATTGCGATTTCAATAATTTGCTTCGAATATATCGATAATATAATATTGTGACTTCAATATATCTTTTCTTACACATAATCCCATCAATCGGAGGATGATACATAAGCATTCAAAAAAATACATCCGTGCATATGAGTGTTTCCTTATAAATACGCCTGTCCATCTCCATCACCTTTTTTAATATCTTTTCACCATAGCTCTCTTTCTCTATCTCCCCCTCTCTCTCTTTTCTCTCTTTGTACCCTCAAAGATGAATCCGCACTCACTATCATCATCATGCAAGAACGCCACCACTTCATCGGTGAGTGGCTTCTACAACTTCCTCACACAAGCGCTCGACGACTTGAATTCTTCCTTCCCGTCATCGTCGTCGTCGTCGTCGTCGTCGTCTTCGACCTATGGCAACAGCTTCATGTCGATTCAGTACCTGCAGCAAGTCCTCCATTCGCTCCGGTCCGTACACTCTCGGCTGACCTCCCTCGTCCACGAGCTCCGCCTCCCCGTCGGCGAGAAGTGGCTCGACGAGTACATGGACGAGAGCGCCAGGATCTGGGAAGCTTGTAACGTCATCAAGTTCGGCCTCTCTCGGATGGAGAGGTATTGTACGACCGCGTCGAATGTCGTCTCGTCAATCCTCGGCTTGCATGATCATCACTTGGATCGTCGCCAGGTAACTTCTCTATATGTCCATAAGCATGTTGAAGGAAATCTACCCTCTTTCTCTTTTTAATTGTTCGCAAGGTTTTCATTGAGACTTGGATGTTTCCTGATTTTGCTATGATTGTACCACACCGAGACGACCCTATTGATTTCGTTCTTTATCTCGTTTGAGCTTTGAAAAGGCGCTTCGGGCTATAGACGAATGTAGAAGAGAGGCGTTGGTGTTGGAGGAAGAGAACAAGCACTTGATGGAAGCAAGAGTTCAACCACTCTCTCTATGCTTCAACGAGAACGTTTCATTAGAATCCAACTTCAATGGTTTCAGTGGCTTTAGGGGCGCTCTCTTTGCGATGAGGAATGTGAGCTCATTGCTCCTGATGGTTCTCCTCGCCGGCCTCGTCTACACTTGGCCGGAGTCGATCTTCCACCAAGGCGGGAATGAGGGGCACGCCGTGTTCGGGTCGAATTTCATGATCTCGTCGTCGAGGATCCAGCAGAGGATGGCCAGCGAGATCCACCGGATGAGCCGGCGGTCACCGCCACCGCCGATCCTTCTCTACGAGTTCAGGAGGGCGAGGCACGGCATGGAGGAGCTCAGGGGGGTGTTGGAGAGGGGAGAAGAGGGGGAGCATCATCAGCTGGGGCAGGAACATGTGCAAGACAGGGCTGAGAATTTGAAGGGCTTGATTGGGTGTTTGAGGAGTGGGGTTGAGAGTGTGATGGTACAACTTGATGATTTGTTTGATGAAATAGTTGAGGCAAGAAAGAATCTTTTGGACTTGTGTAGCCGTAGATAGAGAGAGAGAGAGAGAGAGAGAGAGAGAGAGAGAGAGTATGTGTTTGCTTTCAAAATTTCAAACATGTGAGGCAATCAATTGATTGATATAGAGGAAAAGGTGCAAGAGGGTAAGATCATTAGATTCCCCACCCAAAAAGAGAGGGAGAGAGAGAGAAGAGGGTAGAATGAAAGTTGTCAAATTGGTTTGGTTCCATTGTTTTCTGGAGGATTTTTCTTTCTTATTAGTACTATTTATGAAATGTAAAGACAGTTCTAGGAGTCTCACATTTGCCTTGTAAAAGATGCAGGTGAATCAAATTCGGTTGTTATTGAATTCTCTTTGTTGCATGCAAGTGTTATTTAAGCTGACCAAATGCAGATTATGATTGCCCAGGGTGACACCCATAAAGAAGATATTCGATAATTATAACTAACTTATTTATGTATGAGCAAGAAAGTTTGAGCGATGCAATTTTTCATGAATATATGACTAGGATTTTTAATCTCAAAAGTGCAATTCATGTAAACATAAGTGAAAATCACAAAAAAAGAAATCATTGTCTTATACTATCTCTATCTTTTCTCCTTTGATTTGCTTCTCTTTTGCTTCTCTTTTTGGTTGATATTATGTTGGTTTTACTTTGCCTTTTCTGTTTCAACGCTCTTCTGGTCGAACAAATTATGGATGCTTTCGAAGTATTGGCAGACTTTTAAAGTTTAGGCTATCGTTGGAGAGTGCCCCTAAAGCATTCGCTAAGTAGCTAATAAAGGAAACTCTGCAATTTGTAACACATCATCTTTCTTGACTTATACGTAATAAGAGCAATTTTGGCACTTGTCAATTCAACATTATAAAGATCTACAAACCATATTGAGCCCGTTCAAGAACACAAGTTCTCGTGCAATTTGTTGTATTCTCTATGTTTTCGAGCAAATCTCTCGTATTCTTTGGAAACAATAACAGGGTTCTCGAGCCTGCAGGAATTGAAACAACTGGCCTTAAAAGTTCCACAAAAGTAATTTTCTTTTTTCCCTTCTTCCTTCCCACTTTATTGATCTGCAACTTAGGATCCACGGTATTTGAAGCTACTAGAGAAACTTTTTTTTTTTAAATCTTTTTTCCCTTCTTTCAAAAGGGGAAAATATATTCAATGCGGAAAATTCCCTGCAAGTTCTTGGCTTTGAAGAGAAGCAAGGTAACTATTCCCAGTAAAGAAACAAAGGGGCGAATATCTGATCTGCGCTGCATTTGCTTTAATGTAAAGCAAAATTATCCCCAACAGAAGGACAGATTCCCTCCGTCTCCTTTTTTAACAAGAGGAAGGTGATAATGATTCTTCTTGTTTGCTCAGAAGAACACATCTTTTATATTCTCCTTTTGATTAAGATGGTATTCTTTTTTTATTCTACATTGTTTTTACTAATTTAGATATTCTTTCTTCCTTTCGAGAACAGTTGTGTGGTTTGACTATAGCTTTGCTTTTAATGGCCAACATCCTCGCTGGCTGTCATTCACCAACCTTGTACGTTAAAGTCTTTACTCATTTCTCTCTCCCTCTGGGGCCTGTAGGAAGATCATCAGATTGCTACATCTGTCGAGACAATAGGGTTGGTTCAGCCTGCTACCGACGTCTTTTCCAGTTGTTATTGTTAGGTTTCGCTGGTTTTGAACCCTCGGTCAACCTGGTCTTCATTGACAGTCGACTGGTGCTGGTAGGCTCGTAACTAGAAAAACCAAGAGAGAGAAAGAATGCAGAGAGAGAGAGAGTTGTCATTATGGCTCTTGTTGCTTCAAAAGCTCAAAAGTCACAAACGCCATCCCTTTTCACATTAGCGAGTTCCATTTCCCCTGCCTCTTACAGGAGCTAAATAAACTATGGTTAAACATTAGAAAGTACTGGAGAAGTAGGCAAAAGTAACTCTTAAAGGTCCAATCAATTCTTGTTTTCAGTGAGCTCGCCAATGAAAGCGAGTTCTTGACTAGACCTCCATCTAAGTCCATCGATAGTTAGGTTAGTTTATTATGACATGGCCTGTCCACAGGACACCGTAAATTAATAGGTAGAATGATGATTCCCATGACATCAGTAGTTTTAACTATTCCAGTGATCCAGCCATTTACAACTACGCTCAAAATCACCAAGGAATATCCATGGGTCACCTAGCATGTTCGAATTTGACATTACATAGAAGTTCAACACCCAATGTATTACAAAAACCGATCAAATATACATACATACAATCGACTAAGAAGTTCAATATGCTTTGTCAATCGGTCAACACAAACAGAAGGATTGTCTAAACCTTCTGAACTCCCATGCTGTACATTCTCCATCTTCAAACGGTTCCGTTTTTCACTGGAAGAAATCCGTCAAGTTAGCAAACAGAAAGGCCCAGTCTTCACCACCACCACTTAACTGAACCTGATCTGTCCATGCACTGAAACAAAAGTTGATAAATGCACATGTTGAAAAACTACACCTTCGTTGGCATCGTTCAGTATTTCACCTCCATAAAGAGCAACTTCATTTCCTCCAAATGAGAAACATGACAATCATGAGATTTCTCTGAGATTGCCACAAACTTAGATTGAAGTAGAATAGCCAAGATAAGGCACTAATACTTGCTTCCACTAGCAAATCGTATTTACCGTTGCTCTTATATTAGCACAGAAACTATTGATCTGAACAGCCCAAATCTCAAATCTGCACTAGATATCTGGATTTTCCTCTTCAACTCATAATCTTAATAGCTTTTGTCCTTGTCGAAACTCTCAGGACTTCGACCATGAAGGCAGCACTCTTCCTCCACTGTTAACATTTGATGCATCAGCATCGACATCAAAGTCATAATCCTCAAAATCCAAATCATCTATACATGTAATGTCATCGCCTGGCTTGTTGACGGCTTGATTATTGTAATTTTGGGCCTCAATTACTGTGGCTCTTTTCTTCGAGTGACCAGTGCTTCTCGTGAAATCATCATCCTCTTCATAGTTGGGTTTCGTGCCTCCATTTGCCTCTCTTCTCCTTTTCATGGAATCCATACTATCATTGCTACTGCTGCTGTTTCGATTATCTGTTCCCTGGTATTCCCTAATGGTGGTTTCTATGGTTTCTAGCAACCGATCTCCATACTTGCTTACCTTTGCCCTACACAGAAACATAAAAATAATTATCTGCTATTAGCAGAGCATGTGAGATAAAGTCTCCTCATAACTTACTTCCCAATGCCATTGATTTCAAGCAGTTCTTCCTTTGTTCTGGGAATTCTTTTGCTGATATGCTGAAGCGTAGCATTGCTGTCAAGGACCCAAAAACAAAAAGCAAGGGGGCTCGATGAATATTCACTCAATAGCACCACAAAACAAACAATTACAGACTAAACTCATGAAGGAGATGAGCTCACCCAAATATGTGATATGCCATGACCCCATCCCCAGCTTCCTTCACAAGAATAGTCCGTAGCATACGCAATGAAGTGTATAATTTGGCTGACAGGATCTGAAATACAAGGAGTTCCACAAGCGGTAAAGAGAGACGAGCAACTTCATCCTTGTTCTTAGGAGAATGGACAACCTAATAGATGCATGCTCATGCATATATTTCCATACCAGATCGCCTTGAGCTTCAGGTTGAGCAGAACCATCTATCTGAGGCATCAATTTCCCAGAAGGCAACAATCCTTTGGCAGGAGTTACATCAGATTTACTAGACTTAGATATCTTTGCCACGGAAGGAAATCTGCAAAATATGGTGGCACTACAGTCAAGCAAAATTGCTTCATTTAGATTATCCTAGTATGTTAGACATTTTGATACAAATATTAAGCTTTCAAAGCAGATCAAACAAATAATATGGAAAACTGGTGGCCATACTGTGGCTAAATCACCTAAAATATATGGCTACTCAAAAGAATCAAGTGCAAATCTCCTAGTAGTCGTGGAGATTTCATAGTTTTGTCACAGGACAAGTATGAGCAATACGTTCACAACAACGTGATTGAACTGTTAGACTATTTAAATGTTAAATCACGCATTTATCTAACAGCTTAAGCTTTTAGAGCAATCAGATATGGTCTCACCAAATTTTACATGGTATTAGAGCTGGAAATCATAAGTTCGAATCTTTCCAAGCCTTATTTGTGTCCTCAATTAAATTTCCATACTTAGTACTAAGCAAAAGAGACCAGACTAAGCATAAAAAGGAATATTATAATACTAAAATGTCAAATCACACCTCCATATAACAGTTTAAGCTTTTAAAGCAATCGGCTGTCATCTCACCAAATTTCACAAACCTTTCCTAGGGGATCCTAAAGTTTCAAGTTTTTCTTTTTTTCTTTTGAAAAGGTGCTGAGGGGGTACCACCCTATATACTAAACGGCTCCCAGTAGAAGCCACTTATATCAAAATTATGCACAAAAGCTGCTTCTAACATTTTCAACAAATTTGATGTATGAAACTGAACTCTCCTGCTATACCAAAAGTGAAGAGCACACAACCAATTATCCTAAAAAGAATCCCAGGAGGATTTAACTCTTTGAAATGTCCTTGTGTTTCTCTCTCCTATTAAGCCAAAAGCCAAGAAGAGAAATCATCTAGTAATCAGTTCTTTTCGAGATGCAAACCCACAATTCACGTCATACCATAACTGAGGGCAGCAAAATTAGTCCTAAAATAGTAAAAATTGTATTCCAAATCTTTCTGATCCTAAAACTTCAAGTTGTGTCGCACAATAAATCATATCATCCGTATGTATCTACTGATCAATCAAACTGGTTGAATAAATCTTTCAACCGTGCGTCAATGAAAAAGATGTCAAATTCTGCTAAATTTGACCTCAAAAACTGGTACCATCTGCAAGAAGGGCTCACAATCTAATAGCATGAAAGTTGTTAGTTTCCCACCTAGAGGAAGAACTATAATTGAAGGGAGTTCAGGATAAAAGAGCAGCAGTAATGACTGCAGGCCAAGTACGACAAATTGCTCTCACGAAGGGGAATCAACTACATCAATACTCCATGCCACTGCTCCTATTACGCACCATTTTCTCTCTGAGATTATAAACTCAACATTTTTAGACCTCATATAACCTTTTTACCACTCTTCTAGCGTAAGATCACATTTTAAACTCGGAACATTACTTCAAATGATAAACCACTATAAGTAGCTATCTCTGATCTAACTTATAATGAAAGGGAACATTTCTCCCAGTCTTCCTTCAAATTCCCAGCTATCCCCCAAAGCTCCTAATCTTGAATGCATTTGGATTATTTTTCCGTATGAGTCAAAGCATAAAGAAGTAGATTTGAGTCGCAGATATGTTGCAATCATGACTTTACTGGAATTGAGATCCAATTCTATGATGAATGCCACCTGACAAACAGGTATGACGGGTATGAAATTAAGAATAAATTAATTGCAACCAGTGACTAGAGAGAGAGAGAGAGAGAGAGCATTGATGTGAGGGGCATTTGTGGAAAGGAAAGGCCTTGTACAAGATGCAAAAGTGAAACACTAATGGTCGGATGAGACAAAGATCCAGCATCTACCACAAAAATTTACAGTAGATCCTGTTGGCCCTAGTGGTTAGAATAGTTGGTTCATTACAATAGATAGCAGCAAATAAACACCCTCAGAAGTGCTTAGTCATATTAAATTTTTTTTTTTTTTTTGCCAAACACCCTTGAAAGTCCATGACCAAAACAAAATATCTATAATAAATTTGCAACCAATAAATGTTTTTTTCAAAGGTAATTAAGTTTTGCCCTAGTAAAACAGACCCAAAAGATGCTTGCAACCAACAAAAAGAAACAAAAGACAACAAAACTAGAAAACCTCCAAATGTTGATTGTCATTGAAGGCAAGAAAAGGTTACTTTGAAATCTCTTTGTTAAATAAAAAATATGAAATGTCAAAGCTCCACAAAATTTGAGTAAAAAGCATGCAAAAGTCGTGTTAATTTGGACAGGGATTAGAAGATTCAGATGAAATGCATCTATATGTCTCTAAGACATAAGTGCAATTCAAGCTGAGATTATGGAACAAAAAAAGTTTCCAAAAAGGCAATGCAACACCCTATCGGGGCAGAATAGCAAATGCATAAGTAGGCACATGGTTAATAAGCACTGTGAGATGCTGATGATAAATTTCCAACAATGAAAACAGAAAAATTTCTTGGTTCAGTGAAGGGATGCCCCTCTCATCACCAGTTAAAGAACAGCAAAATTAATGACAAACCTCAGTATGACAGATTGCCTCCAGAGCAAAGATTGTAAGCCTTGGATTCATTTACCTGAACAGAAACAACAAAGGAACATAGTCTCCTGTCTGAAAGCGAAAAGCAAGCATCCAAAAGGAGGGAGGAAAATTTTCTTCTCAATTAAATGATTAACCATGAATTTCATGGCCTCACGGAATCATAGCAGTGATATTTACCTTCAGTATTGATGACAAAGACCCATAAAGGTCACTTTTCCTAACATCCTCCACCAGGAAATCTTCAGTAACAAGATGCCGTAGCACACGGGAAGCTTCTCCCTTTGCTAGATGTTTCCCAGCTCCATGCAAATTCAACTTTTCATGTCGATGCTTTTTGACCTGATTTAACACTCCAATTTGAGAATCAAGCAAACAAAGACCAGGATGATCAATGGAGAATATCTAAATTACTGTCTCAACATACAAATTGATTCAAAGAACCCCTGTAAACTTCTAATATGTGAGCTGAAGAAAACTGCTGCCCTGCTAACTTCACCAACTCAACCTACGCAACAGTAATTCCACATTCAAGTGTGAGCAAAAGTCTTAGCTTGCAAGAGATTGGAGCAAACCACCACAGTAACCGAAAAAGACAAATAGTAAGCATTCAAACCAATTGCTTTGCAATCTCAGTCACATCCTTCTCAACAAAACTTTTGATCTTGAGGCAATTGTCACATGTTTTTCCGCAATTATTGGAATCAAATTTTTCTCCAAAATGAACAAGCTGCAGGAGACGTCGACAGTCAACATCATTTTCACAGTAACTGACCTGAAACAGTTGAAATGACTTTCAGACCATCTATAATAATTGGAACTTTAGAAAGCATCATTTGAATCAGTACAATACCATGCGCAGGAGATTGTCAGCATTTGTTTCGAGTACCCTTCCTGAATTCGCCATATTGATACGGTTATAACCATTTGAGAATGGACTTTGCTCTACTGCTCCTTGGCTAATCATATGTTTTACACGTATCTGTCAAAGAAAAAATAGAATACATAAAGTTCTGTTATTTTTCCCTGATGTGCCATAATGTACTGAAGAGGTTACACTAAAGGAAATGTCAAAGCAATTTTTATTTTAAGTACTTTAGAAAAAGAACTTGACAAAATTAACCAACTTTCAAATTGCAAAGTTGAGCATGAACAAGAAAAGTCAGTACGATAAAGTCTTTGGAGTTATAATGTTCATAAACATACTAAAAGATGTAGGAGAAGGATAAGAAATATGAGTGCATAAATTTGGAGAAGAATCGCAGTATCAGCATTACATAATCACTGTAACTGTAGTACAACACACAAGACGAATGCTGACCATCTCGTCCAGCACGACCACATTCCTGTGATATAACCAAAATCCAGAATTATCACCATGTCATGAGCTAAACCCAAAACATTGAATTACACACTGATTTTATTAATGTTCAGCAATTGAAACTTCCAGCACTCAAATGCTCGATAGAAGCATCATCATGTTTCAAAATGTACCTGGTGATAACCTTCAATTGATTTAGGAAGGGAATGATGAATTACAAAGCGGACATCTGGCTTGTTGATACCTACAAGACACATTGTCCATGGTCAAAATGCTATCACATTTGATTACTACAATCAGAAATTGGTGAGAAAAGAGAAATACCCATTCCAAATGCCACTGTGGCACAGATTATATTGATCTCATCTTTGCTCCACTGCTTTTGGACAAATGCTCGTTGAGCAGGGTCCATGCTCCCATGGTAAAATGCTGCTTTATGTCCATATTCCTGACAAATACAATCATTATTTTTAACAAATTGTGAACAAGTTAAGGATCCCTTGAGTCTTAGCTTTTACTGAAGCAACTTATCTAACAAATAAAAGGAATAAAAAAGAAATCTGCTTTGCCTATTGCAATATAAGGCACACAACCCTGTGAAGATATAGCAAATTAAGAAATATTGATTGAAGAATATGAAATATACTTTGTGTACTCATAAACAAGAGAGAAATATGCAAAAAGACTCAAATTTGTTTTCCCCCTTGATACTCTCACACCACATAGCATGTTTAATATCCAAAACAACAAGATGATACTCATACTAATCTTCCATGAATTCATGGTACAATAATGGAAAAGTCAAAAAGGACTTAAAACCTAGCATCAAGAATGGAGTAAAATTAGCAAACATTCGGCTGCAGCATGGAGCTAACATATGTACACCTGACAAACATATTCAGAAATCAGTAAGAAAATAAATGCCAATGCATGTGCAAATGTACACGACATTGCAAGCATATATATACACAAGTAAACAACTGAACATGAATGCAATGCATGTGGTGGAGACACACAGATAAGGAGAAAAAATCTATATGCAATGTATGCAAAGCCACTGCAGTATGAGCAAAGTCCACTGAAAAATTTTCATGGGCTTGGTTGAGCTAAAAAAGGATAGTCAAATCAGACTTGCAAGGAAATTCAACGTTTCTGGATTGGGTTGGGAGGGGGGGAGGAGAAGGATACGGTTTCTTTAACAGTTCGGAAATAGTCCTCTCTATGAAATAAAAAATTTTAAAAAATGGGAAGCTAAATGGCATATACTATAAAGTAAATCAATTTTGTAAGCACTACTCAACAACCAAAACTAGCAATCAAATCCAAGGTGTCATCTTTTTTAGGCTAGAAATAATTTTTACAAAATTGAATCTATCTGATCATAGCAAGCAATCATGGCATGTGATCATATGTACCTGAAGTCAGGTCAAATTTCAGTTAAGGGAGCTACCATCTAGATGAGTCTGAATTCCATCAACTTACGTCAATATAAAAAATCATATCATTTCATATCAATCTCAAGCATGAAATTTTAACCCTCATGTCTAATATTTCATTCAAAAGGATGTGATAAATTGTGTTATTACCATGCGAAACAAAATGCTGTCAAAGGTTTCGGCAAGTAGTTTCACGTAAGGTGTACTACTGAACTCTTGTACTAGATTATTCCAACCAGTTGGAGGTTATGTTCTAGCCTCACCAACAAGTCTTTAGTTCAACAAATTGAGGGACTTGATTTTAAAAAAAAATAAAAATAAAAATCAAGCTGTCTCCATGTGAATATCATCCTATATGATCAAACAACTCTTAAATATGGTTGCCAACAGCATCAAACAGGACCAACCTGTAACTTTTCAGCAACCTTCTCACAGTCCATTCTTGAGAGACAATAAATTATCCCGCATTCATCAAAATGATTTTCTTTAATGAATTTGTCTATGTCCTCCAGACACTTTTTCGTCTTTGGAATGACAGAATACCTGCAAATTTCCACAATCAGCTATAATTTCCACAGCTGAAAGATAAATGTCTCACTTAGATGCAAACCGTAAATTTGGACGATTAAAACTCTGCCGGAAAATAATGCAGTTGACAAGAGCAAGAGCTCGGACAACATCTTCTTTGACACTGGCTGTTGCAGTAGCAGTTAAAGCTAACACTGGAGTGCTAGGGAACTTCTGTTTCAGAATACCAAGACCCTGCATAACGTACAAGATGATTGGCATGAAAGATGGAGCAGTACCAGTAGCATAAAACTCAAAAAACTTTTACCTCCATACCTGATAGTCGGGTCTAAAATCATGACCCCATTGACTCACACAATGAGCTTCGTCAATGACAATCCTAGCAAGAAGTTCACGAGCATGTAAACTTTCCAACTGCCGCAACAAAACATCGCTTCTGCATTCAAAAAAGAGGCAAAAAAAGCTTTCTGAAATATTCAGAAGAATGTAAAAGAATATGTTATTAACTACTTGGAGAAGAAAATGCTATAAATTCTTTTGAAAATTAATAATAGTAGATATTCAAAAATTAGATACTTCATTCAGATATTTCAAGAGAAACTGGGGTCAAACAACAAGCACCAAAGTATTATCTAGATGGTCAAGCTACTAGATGAGATGTCCTTCAGAGTTAAATGCATTAGCACTCCCACGCCAAGGCTGGACTTTTGCCTAAGATTTAGGATCGCAATTGATTATGAGTGGGGAGGTAAAAAAAGGGCTAGAAATATTCGAGCTCTGAATCCTGCTCTAGTGCCACGTACAAATTCTTAGAGCACTTCCAACTTATCTTAAATATTTCTCCGCTCGATGATTTGTCTATCTATAGATATGTGTTCAGCCTTCATCACTTATGTTGAATTATGAGCCTTACTGTACAAAAGCGCAGCAGTGCCATTAACTGATTTAATTCATCCACTGAGTGGTATCATTTTATGATGTTTTTATATGTCTTGAGCTATAGATATGCCAGAAGCTGCCTCTTAGCTATGCTCCAGGAGTTTAAAAACCAATTTTGCTTGCATCATTTGTGAGGAGAATAACACTCACTTGGCAACCTTCTCAGGTGTGACATATAGGAGCTTGAATTTGCAATAATCAGAATTGAGTTCTCTAAGGATCTCCTGCTGTTCACTCCAGTCCATGTTAGCACTTAAGTAAGTCGCAGGAATATTAGCCTACAAGAAAAGAGTGCAGGAGAGCATTAGAGAAACAGTCCCAAAAAACCAGGATAACTGAAGATATATAATGTAGACATGAACATGTTAATCCAGCAAGTTACCTGCAACAAATGCATTATTTGATCTTGAATAAGTGAAACGAGGGGTGAGATAACTAATGTCACCCCTGGACATATTAGAGCTGGAAGCTGTCAGGAAAAAAAAAAAAAGAGGAGTAACGCACAAGCTTTGAAAAACTTGACATATTGGATTCACAAGCCATCACACATTCCAAACCATACACATCAAAACAGGAAGGTTTTGTAGCAAAGTTACATGGATAATGGGACAAACAGCATGTTGTGAGAATGTCAAGTACCTCCATTTTTCTATGGAACTCCAGGGCAAATGAAGCAAAAGAAGCACTTACTGTACTAAAGTAATATTGCATGAACACAAACAAATATCAACCCTCGAACTTAATTTACCTGGTATGTCAAGCTTTTTCCACCTCCAGTTGGCATTAAAACAAAAACATCATATCTACTCATTGTGGCATTTATAATTTCTCGTTGGTTTGGGCGGAAAGAATGGTTCCCAAATACTTTTTTGTTATGATCCTGGCAGCAAAAGTTAGTAAGCAACAAGAGGTACAAGATATGCAAATAAAAGCTAAGTATTAAGTGGGCAACACCTCCAAGCTTTTTGTCCACGGGAAGCTCCAGCTGCTCCACTTTTTATCAATTGAACCTTCAGTATAATTAACTTCCACAGGCTTTTGAATGTATGAGTCTCTATCCACAGGACCTGATGAAACAGGAAACCTATCTGAAGTGAAAGAAACTGATGGCGAGTTCCATCTGTCATAACCACCAGGCTCATTTTGTGGATGAACATGGGCTTCTAGTCTAAAAGGTTCTACCCTAGATCCAAATGCTCGAGGTGTTTCATACAGGGAAGACGTCGGGGGCGCTGCAGATGCAGAAAAATGAGACTTTCTCCTTTCCTCATCAACCGTAAGAGAGCGAAGATGATTCTCAAGCTGCTGAATTTGCCTATTGAGGTGTGACCTAAAAAGTGTGCATACATACAGCATTTAAAAGTTATTGCATCCCCTATTAGAGCTTCTTTCTATAACATCTATACAAAAGCTGGAAATTATAACTAAAAGATTTTCATTCCTCCATTTTGCATGCATTAGATTCCAAGCAGAATGGACTTTACAAAGAGAAGAAGCTGGGTAGGAGCAAACCTATCATGACGAAGCTTCTCCACTGCTTCTGGAGTTAGTTCGGTCACATTGTCAAGGAGCTCGTTGGATATTGCAATTAAATTGTCCTTCATTTCCTGCAAATGACGTGCAGCATCGGGGCAAAGGCCTAGCTGTATCCATTACAATATTGAGCATATCAAGTGTGGAAGAGAACAATATATGGCATCTTAATGGGACAAATGAAACTGGCCAACTCACTTTTAACCCATGACTGCAATTTGAACGCAGCTCCTCAGGCAAACAACTTTCATCTTGTTGTAAACTATTCCTTTCCACATCTGGAGTTATGGGTGGAAGCTTCTGGATTGATGGTTGAGGTGTTGAAGTGGATTGATAGTGCTCCATTACTATCTGGTCGACATCAATGCTCTGAAACCCACCTCAAATTGATGAAGTACCATACATGGCAAAGGAAATAAGATAAAATGCTGATCACAGAGACATCAAATAAATTGAACTAAGGTATGAAGTGTCTGATGGCAATTGAACTAAGGCAAAAGATGTTTTATCAACTGACTGAACCAGAAAGAAAGCTTTTAAAGAAACAATATCAATAATCCAATCATGAACTGTTAATCTATCATTCCTTAAGGATCATATAGCAGATTTTTACTCTTTCTAATAAGTATAGAGTCTGGACACACCAATAAATGAGACCTAAACCTACTTAGAGTCAAAATTAGACCAACCTAGCGCCATTAGTCAATTCAAGTAACAAAACTGAAAAGCAATTTCTATAAGAAGAAAAGACTACTCCTTTTCACAATGTTACAGTTTGATCAGCAGCTATCCAATTAAGGAAAAAAATTACCTCTAGAATGTCATCGTCATCTAGCTCATCAGCCAAAACTCCCCCTGATGATTTCGTTTGTGCATTAGGCATGCTGTCTCTGTTCATTGCTGCTGAAAAGCCTTCACTATGTGCTTTATTCTCCCCTAAAATGCCATTTCCACTTTGCCTAGATGGACATCCCCCCTCTGCAGCCTCATAATGGGCCAAAACAACTGGATTTGACACATAATTATTTGACGCATCAATCCTGGCAGTCGATCCATTTAACTTTCTATTGCTTTCCCAAGAATGACCATGTTCTTTGCCACTGCTTGAGACAGTTCTGCTAACTTTATCAGAATGGCCAGCATTGTCATCCTTGACTGGCAAAGTCTTCCCAGGTGTTATGTATGTTCTAGAAGATATCCGAAGACTGGAAAGAGCATGCCAAGCCTGCAAATTTAACATGCCACAGTTCCATGCCAATCAAAACTTCAAAATATCATGGATTATTGCTTCCTCAGGAGAGCTAGAGTTACATTTAGAATTTAGAACAATCAGCACAGCCATTGAAAACAGTAGAACGCATATAAGTGTCCTCATGCACAAATTCTACAGCGGGCAACCGATGTTAAGAAAAGTGGCGAAACTGAAAGAAAATAAAATTACCAATACTGGAAGTATGATCAGCATCTCACATTATGTTACACATAAATCTGCTTAACAAGTTTACCTTGTCTATTTGGTTACTGGGTAATCGTTGGGGATTCACCATGGAGAAGACCATAGACCTAATGAACAATGCAAATAGTCAATAGGAGACCGATATAGCTCAAACAGAATGCACAAGCATACAGCAAAAGCACAGGGCCCTTACTAAGGCTAAGGCAATTGTACAGGGTCATCATATAAATCAGCCAAACAACAATGTCCATGACAACCTGAGACATGGATTCCAGTATCCATCTTTCACATAAAGAAACACTATGCTAATGTATGAAGTTGATAATGCTAGACTACAGAAACTGCCTCCAGAAAAATTCTGTGCAGAGCACAGCGAATCGATACATTGCAAACAGTTCTAAGCAGCAGCTGGGATTTTGACCCATTACTTTTCCAGCTCAAGATACAATGGCCACCAAAAGACCCACAAGCGTGTAAATTCTGTCGATTGGACCAGCAAAACAACTACATTAGGGAGAATCTGCAATCCCAACCGTCAACATTCCGCTCTCAATAAGAGCATGGGAAAAGAATTATCATACTTCATCCTCCTACACTGTCTAAAAGAACAGTAATTTCGTCGACCGCGACATCAACAGCAAAAAAGCCTTCTTTTTTACCAAGTCACCACAACGATGAACCAATTTTTTTTGTGTCTACTAGCAAACAAGGACACGACAACATCCGCAAACGCTTCGGCCAACTCAAAGTCGCAATGCGACGGTTAACTGAACCGTAATGACGAACTACCTCGACCCCATCGATTCTTGGACGGGAGGCCTCTGGTTCGGCAGCGAGTAGAGGAAATTCGAGCTCAGGAACTTGGACTGGTTCGAAAAGTCGTCGTGAGCGCTCGCGTGGTCCGACCAATTCACCCTCGGAAGCCGATCATCGCCCCCTCTCTCCGACTGAAAAATCAAACAACACCCAACCTCCAAAACATTATCTAAAAAAAAAATTCAAAAAAATAAAAATAAAATAGAAAACCTCAAGGAAACAGTGAAAACAGGGACAGCAGCTCTCACCGCGTTTGCATCTCATCGGTCGTCAAACCCGCGCACGCATCGTAAAATCAAAGCCGTCCGCGAATCCCTAACCGGAAACCGGATAGCGATCGAAAGCGGCGGCTCGCGAAGGCGCGGGAGTTAGAGAGAGAAAGTGATACCGAGAGAGAGGAAGAGGAGGAGAGAGAGAGAGGAGTCGGGATGGTGATGGTGATGGTGATGGTGATGGCGATGGATTGGGGTGGTGCTGCTTCTTCTGGAATGTCTTCTGCTGCTGCTGCTGCTAGAGAGGAAGAGGAAGAAGAAGATGGCGGGATAACTCCATTTGGTTCGGATAGCAGCGGCAAATTCCAAATTTTCAGCTGCGGGAAATTGAGAAATGGAATGGAGTAATAAAAAAAAAAAAAGATGAAAGCATTTTTGGAGTTTTCTTTGGATTGGAAAGGAATACAGCTAATATTCCCTGACCTTTTGGTTTTTATAATTTTTGTTTTTCCTCTAAAGCAGTCCCTGGATAGTTGATATTTAAGAGGGCATTTATTTCGCTGGAAATTTCAAAATAAGAGAGAATGTTTTTATGAGGATTATTTTCAAGGAAAATTGTTAGTTTTGATTTATTTGGTAATTTGAGAAAAGTAGTTTCCTTTTTGTCAAGATAAGAAGTTGTTTTCGCTCAATCCAAACTTGCTTTTGGGGATAATAGCACAAATGATGCATGTCTTTAGCTAGATGTTTGATATTGTGTATGAAATTCTAATTTGTTTAATAGATTATTGGATTTTGGTCGAATGTGTAATGATATTCCTCAACTTTTATTTTATTCAATATGATCATTGAACATTTTTATATAGTGTAAGGATCACATTAAATATTTGACAATAATTTGGAGAAAACATAAAATAAATTAAAGTTTGAAAATGATATGACACATTAATCAAAGCTCTAATGAACAAATTAAAAGTTTAGGGAAAGTATTACATATGAACCAAAATTTAGGAGCTATATCAAACAAATTAAAATTTGAAAAATGACATTACACATTTAACCAAAGTTCAAATACCATGTATGTCATTTTCCCTTATTTTTAGTCAATTAGAACATTTTTTGTAAATCAATTAATTTTTTGTCATTCAAACAATGGAAAGTTAAAAAAAAAAACAATTTTCAAAATATAGTTTTCCTTCAAGCAAACAAACCCTGACTTAATCTAATTCTTTCCCTTGATAAACTAATGGCGTTAGTGGGGAAAAAACTCCTTTTTATGCTAAGTTGATAAAAATGTGTGCTACTCAAAATCCTTTAATTTTAGTTTCATTTGTTTAGTAGAAAATGGTTTATTTTGAAAAATGATTCGCTTATACCACTTGAAATGATTAATCAATTACAATAATTCATATTTTAATTCCTTGAAGATAATGAAAATAATTTTCGTTCATTTATTTTTGTAAGTGATACAAATGATCACTTTTAGCAATTTTAAATTATCCATTTTTATGAAACAAATGGAGTCTCAATTCTAAACTTTTTCATGATTTATCGATTAAGTCCTTTCGGGCAATATGGTTGGAAATTGTTGACATGGGTGTTAATTTTTTTTTTTTTTTCCTCTGTGGTTGATGAGGGCCACTAGCAACCCTCATTGGCCTTTAGGCTACCAAGGCCCTGGGTGAGGTGCAAAGTCCCTTGCTAAACATAGGCAAGGCTTCCGTGGTTAATGGAGGTTGCTGGTGAACCTTATTATCACAATGAAAAGATAAAGAGAAAAAAAAAATTGAAATACAAATTATTTAGTATCAATTGTGTCGCCTAAGACGATTTGTGTCATCCTTAGCAATTTTTGGCAAAAATCACCTAAAAGGACTCTATTGGTAAATTATCAAAAATTTTATGATTATATTTATAAAATTAAAAGGTTTAAAACTAAATTGACACAAACGTAATAAATTTAAGGCATTTTTGGTAATTTCTTAAAGAAAGAGTTTTAATGAGCATGTGCACTTATCGAAGGATAAAAAGATTAAGCCAACACTAGCATTCAACATAACCTCCAAAATAAGAATTGTGTATACTATTATCATAGGAAAAGTTGGCATTCCCATGGTGCAAGGAATAGGTGAGAGCAATTTCGAATTCCACTTGAAACTTATATATTTAAACAATCTTCCTCATTTTCTAGAACCTAAATACTTATCATGTCACAAGTTTCACATTTCAAGATCCACCTAACTTTCACCTATATTATTAATTAAATTTTTTTAGTGGACATCGCTTTTAATTATCATCAGTTATTGCTACAAATCCATTAACTATAGTCCATATTTAAACACACAAAAAATATGAAATATAAACAAAATAGGTCATAAAATGAAAGTTTAGACTAGTGGTTATAAATCATTTACTTATGATCGAATGATGCACAGAATAGCGTAAGATCACAAAAATATATGCATCAAGAAAAATACAAAAACTTATTCCAAATTATAGGTTTCAAGTTCCACCTATTAATATGTCTGTTAAAATAAATTCCCAAATTTTTAGAATCTGAAACCTATCATATATATATCTTAGGGCACACCATCTTACAACGGGTTTTGACCGTTGTCCAAAAGAGGTAGTAACAATTATGATATAATATAAAAAAGAAAAAAAATCAAATTTGTCTTTGGTGAAATCACTGCTATGGAGCGAAGGCATTGTATTTCATTTGCCTCAGAATATGCATGCTAGGGAACTATCATCGACATAAAGTTGTTCCCTGAGGATTTATTAAAATTGCATCTGCTCTATATGTTTCACGGAAAATAGATTCTTTGAAAAGTATTTTCTAAAAACAATTCTTTTTACCATTTAAAATATCTAGTCAATGAAAAATATTTTTACTATTGGTAATAATTCATGTCTAAATAATTTTGATAGACGATGAAATTATTTTTCGTTTATTCATTTTTATAAGCAATACAAGTAATATTTTCAAAAAAGTATATTACAAATTATTAACTTTTGACAAAACAACGCAAGTGAAAAAGGGGCGAAAGAAAATTATATAGTTTTTCTGCTTAGGCCTATCTCCACAAGATGAATAAAATAAATTATTACATATCAATTAGAGGCTATGAAAATCCAGTAGCCGATCTTTTCGTTGCATAAAACTTGCTGAAAATCGTCCCTCGTCTGTCTTTAAATGCATCCAAATTCAAGGAAACGAATCTTAAATTTTAAGATTTTTGTAAGAAAAAGTAAAAGTTTAGACGAAATGATAATAAGTTGTAAAATTGACCTTATTAGAATGAGACAATATTTTTACTTTTTTTTTAGATTATTAACATAGTTATGGATACTAGATAAATTCAGTAGTAATATATAATAAAATTTATCTACTAGAATAAGAAAATAATTATATATATAATATATATATATATATATATATATATATATATATAATCTCATATGAAATTGATCCATCATGTGTGCCAATAATATGGTATATATATAAAGAACAATCTACCAATGTATTTATAGAATAATATAGAGAGCAAATTTTGATTTTGTTGACGATATATATTTATTTGTTTATTTTTGGGTGTATACAGATACAAGTCTATTTTAAGTAACCTAAAAAGATGGATAAAACGTTCGGCTCTAAATCACTGTCTTTATAGAAGGAACTTAACCGTCCATTTTTATCTTTTTTCCACAGTTCTTTCTAGGGTTTTTGCAGCAATCTCTCTCTCTCTCTCTCTCTCTCTCTCTGCATGTTCATCAACATCATCATCATCATCATCTTCCTCATCTCTACTCCCATGGGGGATCCTCGTTCACCGACGACCGATCTCTCGACTCTGCTCGGAGTCAATCACAAGAGCTCGACGGGCCTTTTCGACATCTCCAAGGCCTACAAGTTCCTCCACCTGAAATGGCACACCGACAAGAGCCCGTCGAACAAGACCGAGGCCGAATCCGACAAGGTAACGAAACTGGGTCCATCATGTGCCGACATTGTACATTGTTAGAGCAAGATTTTCTTCGGTGATTGATGTTTTCGCGTTTGTCTCAGAGTTTCGATGGGAAAAGGAGCGACGAAAGAGTCACAAGCAGCGACGATGCGACGACATCGGACGGCTCGTCGCATCACAACCGCAGCGTCGACGACAGCTTCTTCTTTCGCCGCTCGTTCCTGTCGAAGAGCACGAGTCGGAGGAGCCACACGCCAAACCCGTCGTTGTCGAGGACGAGCAGCCGGATCAACCCGTCCTCGTCCTCGTCAGATTTCAGTACTTTCTTGCGGAGCACGAGCAGAAAGGTGGGATCCGAGACCGAGGCTCCGGCCACCTTGTCGAGGAACATGAGCCGGAAAGGGAGCACCCCAATCTTGTTCTCGCATACGGCTGCCCGGCGGAAGCCCGCCCCGATCGAGAAGAAGCTGGAGTGCACGTTGGAAGAGCTGTGTCATGGATCTGTCAAGAAAGTGAAAATCAAACGAGATGTGATCAGTGACACGGGGTAATTATCTATCCTCTCTAATCAACATGGAATTGTAATATAATTATCGAAACCGATATCGGAATTTTGCTTGAGGAATAGAATGGTTCAGACATGATTATGATGCATATATCTACAGCATTGAAGTTTAGCAAATGCTGATTTTTTCCATCGCACAGGATCATCCAAGAAGAGGAGACGTTGAAGATCAACGTGAAACCGGGATGGAAGAAAGGGACGAAGATATCGTTCGAAGGCAAAGGCGACCAGAAGCCGGGGTATCTGCCGGCCGACATCGTCTTCTCCGTCGAAGAGAAGAGGCACCGGCTGTTCAAGCGGCGGGGCGACAACCTGGAGATCGCGGTCGAGATCCCGCTGGTGCAAGCCCTGGCCGGGTGCACGCTCTCCGTCCCGCTATTAGGGGGCGAGGAGATGAAGGTCCTGTTCGACGAGGTCATATTCCCGGGGTACGAGAAGGCCATCCCGGGCCAGGGCATGCCGAACCCGAAGGAGGACGGCAAGCGGGGCGATCTCCGGCTCAAGTTCTACGTCGAGTTCCCGGATGAATTGGATGATGAACAAAGGTCTGAAATCAGTGGCATTCTCGAGGGTTGCTGTTATACATGATCCTTAAAATCTAGGGTTGCTTCTTTTTCCAATTTCATGGCAGGTTGATATACAATCAAATGGGAATTGGTGATGCACTTGCTTAATATATTCGTGTCATTTATTTTTGCCAGAAATGTATATGGTTAGGTTAAACACTAGATAACCAATATTTTATACAAGTAACTTGTTCCAATCACGGTGAATTTAAAAGATGAACATTTAGTGATTATGTGCATCGAGATTATTAGGTCTTTCTATTCATAAGAAGTGAATTAAACAGGTGAAATTGCTGAACTTGGTAACACGAGCTTGTAACTAGTTAGGGCCATTAATGTTGGGACATGAAATACTCTAATTACATTGGCCCGACGGAAGAGTTAGGACTCATTGATCCGCGTTGATATCCATGCTACCTTCCAAAGAAGTGACATATTTTAACGATCAGTGAGTGTTGAAACTTCAGGGGATTTAGAATTTCATGATAGCTCCAGAAAAGTTCTCGAGGATGTTATGGGGAATAAACATTTCTGTTCTAGAGGGTTCTATAATTAATGGGGTAATTTGTAAACAAGGAGATTGAATTTACATTGCAATTAAATGGTTAAATGGTTAAAACCAGCTGTCATCATTTTCCTGTAAGGCGTTTGGGATGTTTCACCCAGTGGCCTCATCGCGGGAATTAGGTCCGGGGGATTTTTCGTTTTAACCATTTAACCCCAACGGTTTATCATTACCCTTTTTACGCTTAGGGTTGACTCCGATAAGTGTAGCCTTTTTAACATCATGCTAAGGACGAATTCTCGAGGATGTTATGGGGAATAAACATTTCTATTCTAGAGGGTTCTATAATTAATGGGGTAATTTGTAAACAAGGAGATTGAATTTACATTGCAATTAAGGAGAGATCCACTATTGTAATGAGAGAGGCTCATATATAAATACGGGTCTCCTTTCATTTATTTATATCGGCCACAAGCATAACACAGAAAGAGCAGTAGAATATTTCCTATCAAGTCACTCATCTCTCTATAGTTTTTTTTTTTTTTTTGATACCGATAAACTGCTGGAGCCCCCTTTCACTTACGTTATTCGAGGTTACACGACCCACCGGTGCCCAGTGACACCGTTGGGCTTCGCTGCAAAGCCACTATTTAGACATAAATCTCGAGAGAAGATAACACAGGACCCCACCACCATGACTCCCCACTTAAGACAGGTTAACAATACAGAGATTCATATTTGTTCCCTAGATGATAAGGTAGTAAAGCCCAAACTAACTACGTTACCCACCGGTGGGTACTCGTCTCTCTATAATTTCTCTCAACCATCCCAAACATGTCGAGCGAGCGCTAAATCAAGGGGAAGGTGGAGCTCAAGCAACTCCACTCAAGCATCGGCCCGTGACGCCATGGCCTTTTGAGTTTTGAACCAACCTCTCCACCACAACACAAGAGTATATACTTAACATATACTACTAGCTAGCAGATATGGAACGCATTAGTGACGTGTGTGCAAAATATTGTGAAAAGGACGTGCGATGGGGAAAGGAAAACGCGTGATTTGAGTTATTTTTGGAGTCAAATTTAAATTATTGCGGTATGAAGATGATGACTTGCATTTGTAATCTAATTGGGGATATTTATTTTATAAAATGATAATTATGTTCACATTTTAAATTACTTTCATGCCGGCTTGTGTGTGACCACTAATTATTATATTGGAGGGGTTTTATTTTTTTATTGTTGATTAAAAAATTAATCAAGGAAGGAAATCGCAAACCTTGTAAAGCGTGCGAATATCAATGCACAGAGAGAGATGAAATCTTTGCGAGAGAGCAGAATTGCCGTGGCTCCTCGCCGGAGATGGTGCTTGAATTCGTTGGATTAGAGCTACTGAGAAAAAGATGTGTTTTTTTTTTTTGTGAGAGGAGTTGTGTCTGTGAGAGAAGGAAAAGGAAAAGGAGAGCGTAGGGTTTTTTTAATAATAGATTGATAGAAGAAATCTTATTTGGTCTATCCCACCACTTCCCTCGGAATTTTTTTTTATTTTTTATCTTTTATTTTATCTAGGCTATATCCCTTCTATATATGACCTTATTCTATTCTAGCCGGCTACCAAAAACGAGATAGGATAAAACATATTCTATCCACACTCTTATCTAGTTGACCAAATGCAATCATACTTGATTCTTCCTCATTAACAAGGTCAATGAATAATGACATCTAAAATCTATTATTTTCTTATTTATTTTTGTTATGAAAACTTCACTCTCCTCATTAATAACATCAGCTAGTTTAATTTCCATATCTATATATGTGTAAACTTGGCTCCTCCTCGCACGAGCTCAATTAAAACCTCCATGCTATAAATGCTTTTTTGGAAAATGGCATAGAAAGGGAAAAAAAAATTGATAAGAACTTAAAAGTTATCGCTTAAATAATTTGAAATAATTAGTCAATCAGAAATATCTTAATTATCGACAACTATTGTCTAAACATTTTCATGGATGCTAGAAATATTTTTCATTTTTAGGAAAATACTTTTCAAATCATTTAGTTTTTGCAAAATAAACGAGGGAGAGAAGAAACGGAAACTCTCTCCTTAGAAATAGGAGAAAATTATTCATGACGCTTTAAAGATTATGGCATTAAATGTTTAACATTCACTGCTTAATAGATAAAAGAAATTTTGATGATGGTTTTTATGGGAGAGAAGGGAAATATATTTAAATATGGGAATTCCTCTTCCATGATGTAATTGATAGGAATACTGTATCATTCTTATTTTTGCCAAATGTATCTTCACCTCATACTAATGCTAACTCAATGGAAATAATAAATCCGTGTATATCCATATTAAGTAAAATTAGTGAATTGAACACATCAGCTATTGCAATAGTGAATGTCCAGCCAACTAATGCATCGGATCCCAACAATCTCCAATTCCTAACCATTTGAGAGGATCAAATTTCATCAGTGGTCCCTAAATTTTAAAATAATTTCCCAATCTAGTCACAAAAATTCTAATTTTAGCCATCGATGTATGAATTTCCAATCTCATAGTCAATACCTTTTGTGGGAATAGGCCGATTCCGGGCAAACCGCCCATGTGGTGATGATCCCCGAGTGGCAATGGGTGCGGGATCTAGGAAACCCTCTCGCGCGCCTTCCCCGCCATCGGTTCGCCAGAAGCCCGTCGACGGCGAAAGATCGAAAGTTGAGAACATATTTGGGTTATCAAAAACCACAACTCAACGAGCTAATTACAAAAGGGTAATGAGTTCTTAAGAAAGTCACCTCTCTCTTTAGCAGTTAGCATGGTAGGTTTGGTCAAACACGTCCGGTTCGATGATATTAAGGGACTATAAGTCTATATATACACGACAAAATTCAAAACTTGGGAAATGCCAAAGCTCTTGCATTAATTTCGTTCGTGGCGATCTTTTCCGCTCCGCCATACAAGAGAGAGAGAGAGAGAGAGAGAGAGAGAGAGAGAGAGAGCACGCGGAAGTAGAAGTTGGCTGGCAGGAAGGGAGGGAGGGAGGGAGGGGGCGAAGAACCCAAGAACCCAAGAACCCAAGAAAGATGGCGGCAAGAGGAGAGACGAGCTCGGCAGGAGGGAACGATGCAGCGCAGGATCCGTTCCCGTCTGCCCAGAAGATGTCCAAGAGACCTAAATGTACGTGCTCCTTTTCTCCTTCTCAAGGTTTTGGTCGTGTATCCCTCGTTTCATCTTGGCTTTTCTTGATCTCTCGTGATGGGAAAACTCTCTCGGTCCTTGACTTTCTTTGTCGCTGGGTACGAACCCCTGAGACGATCCTCATTGTTAAAGGTGATCGTTCTTGATTGCCGACGATCGTATGTCCTGAGTTGGGTTGTTCATATATAACCAAAAAAAGTATGACCTTCGTGTCCTTGGCCCAATGATCATATATACGTGGGAGATGATTGCACGGAAAGTTTGAGAACGAGGGTTTATATCTTCTTGAATAGTTTCAACTTTCATCCAAACGCGAACATCTGCTTCAGCTTTTGAAGGAATGCGTTCTTGGATAAATTGGCCGGTAGGTTGACGTTCCTTTGTCTTGTTTCATTAGAGGTTTTGGGAGGGGCGAGTATGTATAGATGTTTGAATGGTGCGTTTGGTTCAGTATTTTCAAAGGGCTTTCAGTCTCCAAAGCTCCTTGGGAAAATCTTTGGACCGTGGAACCATTTTGACAACCATTTTCAAGAAAGTAGACCGAAAGCCCAATACTAAAAGGATTAGCTTTGAGTTTCATTTTGCTAAATGCTGAAACTTTTTTTTTCAAACTATCATCACTCATTCTTCAAATTTCTTATTTTGCCCTCATTATTTTTTTTTTTAATGCCAAAATAATGCTAAAAATCAAATTTATATGAATGCTAAAAAAATTAAAAATATTTTGGTCTTTAAAAAATATTTATATATTTGATTTTTTAGCATTTTTAATTTTTTTAGCATTTTGTCAAAATTTATATTTAAAAAGTTGCAAACAGTATTTTTATTTCAATTTTAAACAAATAAAAATTAAAAAAATCCCAATGAAGGGTTTGGTCTTTTTTTTTTTTTAAATTATATATATGCATTTGATTTTTTAGCATTATTCTCAAATTTATATTTAAAAAGTTACACACATTATTTTTTCAATTTTAAACAAATATAAATTTAAAAGTTTCGACGAAGGATTTGGTCTTTTTTTTTTTAAAATATATATATATATATATATTTATTTTTTTTAGCATTATTGTAAAAATTTATATTTAAAAAGTTGCATACATTATTTTTTTAATTTTAAACAAATAAAAATTAAAAATTCCAATGAAGGGTTTGGTCTTTTTTTTTTAAAAAAAAATTATATATATATATGTATTTGATTTTTTAGCATTACTTTCAAATTTATATTTATAAAGTTGCATACATTATTTTTTCAAATTTAAACAATAAAAATTAAAAATTTCGACGAAGGATTCTGTCTTTTCTTTATAAAAAAATTATATATATGTATTTGATTTTTTTAGCATTATTGTCAAAATTTATATTTAAAAAGCTACATACATTATTTTTTTCGATTTTAAACAAATGAAATTAAAAAAAAAACTAATATTAATTACCCAAAGAGCTTTTCAAATGTGTTTTCTACTAAACAACATTTCTCCCAAAGTTACTTCTCAAAACATAGTTTAGCAAATGTCCTTTGCATTTGCCTAAAGTCCTTTAGGTTAAACTACTTTGCATTTTCCCAATAGATTTTCAAAATGCTGAATCAAATGCATCCGAAGTGCTAATTCAGCCTACAAGAAAAAGATGGTGAAGTGCTTTTGATCTCAACAATGTATCTAATATGCAGAAATGCATTGCTATCAAATATAGTAAGACATTTTCGCGGTGCTCCTCCACTCAAAACTAAGTGATGTTGTACTTGGAATCGTCATCTTGCGATTGTCTATGTGCTCGGATCAATCTTATCTAAGGAATTGGTTTCCTTTTTCTCTTATGATAATTTTTTTGGTGATGAAGCATTTGAGATGTTTTCAGGCATCCGAATCAAGTGAATGTTGATAGGGGCAAGTACTTTTTAGTTTTCTGACAATTAGAAGTTTTTTCAGCCATATTCCATTGTCTGTCGTTGTGTGTAATTGATAGCCAAACAACTTGGGTAAGAACTATTGATTTAGCTTGATACAACATTTGCAAAGGGTTTATACTTGTTGGGGGTTTGTATTATTAGCTTTGATGCATTTGTCCTTGTTTTCGTTTTTCCAGATTCCAGTTCACCCAACAGGAACTTCCTGCTTGCAAACCAATTTTGACTCCCGGTTGGGTACAATCTTCAATTAGCAATATTGGTTCCTTTAAATTGTGAAATCACAATATATTGTTGTGGCAAAATCGTCTGTGGCTTCTTAAAAACACTTCATCATTTTCAGGTTATTACAGCTTTTATACTCGTCGGTGTGGTCTTCATCCCAATTGGCCTTGCCTCTTTGTTAGCCTCTAAAAGAGTAATGTTTCAATTTTCTCATTTCATGATATTTTGTTCTAGAGTTGATTTTCTTTTTTTTGTATTGTCAAACACTTGATATTCCTCTGGATGTAGGTTGTAGAAATTGTGGATCGATACGATGAAGATTGCATTCCTCAAAGTTTCAAGAACAAAACTCTCAGCTACATTCAGGACGATAAAACTAATAAGACTTGCACGAGGAGTCTAGTCGTGAGTTCATTTTCTGCTTACTGGGGAAGTTTTCTTTGGTTGATGCTTTCTCCATCTTTATGTGTGTTCTAAAAGAATCAATCGCTCCATTGTTGCAGGTCCCCAAGCAAATGAAAAGTCCCATCTACGTCTACTATCAGCTGTCTAACTTCTATCAGAATCATCGCCGGTACTCATATTCATGTCCAGTTTATATTCCATCTTTCCTATGATTATACGCACAAACATTGATCAAAATTTTTCTGCATGACGTCTTCTCTAGGTATGTCAAAAGTAGGAGCGATGAACAATTGCGAAGCAAGGACGGTGAGCGGAAAACAAACACTTGTGAGCCTGAAGCTTTCGCGGGAGACAAAGGTCCAATCGTTCCTTGTGGCCTCATTGCCTGGAGCTTGTTCAACGACACTTACAAGTTTTCAGTGAACGATACGGTGCTGGATGTCAACAAGAACAACATAGCATGGGATAGCGACCGAAAGCATAAGTTCGGATCTGATGTCTACCCGAAGAATTTCCAAAGCGGAGGTCTAATCGGCGGTGCAACACTTGATTCAAGCATTCCTGTAAGAGTTGCATCGCTTCCATCTGATCCATTCATTGGTTCGAAAAGTCACTCTCTCTCTCTCTTTCTCTCTCTTTTTACTATTAACTGATTGCATTATGCTTTCAACAGTTAAGTGAACAGGAGGACCTGATCGTGTGGATGCGCACGGCAGCGTTGCCGACTTTCAGAAAACTGTATGGAAAGATAGAGGTTGACCTCGAAGTAAATAAGACGATCACTGTCACAATACAGAATAATTACAATACCTACGATTTTGGGGGCAAGAAGCACTTGGTGCTATCGACCGCCAGTTGGATAGGTGGGAAGAATGACTTCCTAGGGGTGGCATATTTGGCTGTTGGAGGGATTTGCTTGTTCTTGGCAATAGCCTTCATCCTTGTCTACGTGCTCGTGCCAAGGTGAGTCTCAATCGGTTCAAAACATGACTGTTGCAATAGGTGTTTGAGAAAGATTAGCTTTGGGAAATTTGACCGTTTGATTTTGATATCATTTATCCTGTTGTCTTCTTTCTTTTTGTTTCATGATTTGGGCAGGCCTCTTGGAGATCCATCTTACTTATCTTGGAATAGGAATCCAGCTGGACGCTAGAAGTAATGCCCAAGTTTCAATTCTGGAATCCCATGTCTTGAAGGATTCTTGTCATGTATGGTACTTTGGTTTTCTGACATTTAATACTCTACTATTCAGTCGAGTCATTGTAAAGGAGACTTCATCTTTTGTAGCTTTCTAAAGCTCGGGATGAATTCATATGTGCTTCTAGTATGAGTTTCTATCCATGATATGCACTCGTGAAAGTAGGTATAAAATGCATGTTTTCACGCGTGACCCACCAAACAGGCAGGTAAATTTACCAGCTGTGACGAAATTGCAGTACACACACAAGTAAGCAATGACTTAGCAGGTGATGGAGTTTCTCCACCGATGAAACCAAACAGCTCTTGGCTTCGCAAGAACCTGTGAAATTGTGCTTGCCAAAAAAGAAAATTATCTTCGGCTAGTTTGATGGTAACAAAGTTGGAGATGTTAACATGAATTGGAAATTGGTATTTCTGTATTCTTGTTGCCATTTCACACTTTCAGACCCTAGATGATGCTCAATTACAGACACAATCACCTGCTAGTTTTACAGTATGGAGTCGTGAATATATCACTGATGATGACTAGATCTTGATGAAGAAGAACAACTCACGGATCTGTTCAGAGAAACAGATGATTCACAGGTCCACAATCAAAGGAGAATACCACCATTAGCAGCGGAGGAAAGTGATCAATAAAACTTGAATGCGGCTTCAACCTGCAGTTTCAGCATCTTTGCACAGTAAACAGAGATGATTTGTGCTCTTAGGTATGGCTCTGATACCATGAAGAAATTTATGAACAGAGAGAGAAGAGAAACAAAGATGATGAACTTTTATTCAATGAGAAGTATTTTTACATCTGAGAGCTCGATTACTTGTTTGCTCTCTTCAGATCAATTTATATATCAGCTGAAATTATCAACTGACTGGAAAAACTAACTAACAGAAAGCAAAACAGAATGTTTCAGCTTTACACACTTAAAACCGAATATTGATTTCGCAATGTAAACATGCTACATGTGCTACAATCTTCGTTGTTGACTTCTTCAGATTCAGACATTCTCATTTTCCTTCCTCTATTCTCGGCAACACCAGATTCTTCAGTAGCTTTTCTTCCTCTGTTCTTGACAGCACTAGTAGCAACTCCATCGACATGCTTTCGCATTATACTTCCTCTGTTTTTGGCAGCAACAGATTTACTTACCATATGATTCTAATATCCCCGACAGCATGCTATCACCAACCGCCACACGCCACCTTGTGCCGCCGCATGACCGTTGATCGCCGTCGGACTGCCGCCCTTAGCTAACAGCCACTGCCCCTTCTTGCGGCCGGTGGGTTGTGGGCGGCAATCTTGCAGTGGCAATTGGCAGCGACGGTTAGTGATTGTGCGGCGGTCGTGCGGCCGTCATAGCGGCCATCGTGCGGTGGTAGGCAACGGTCGGCGATCCGTGAGTAAAATAAAACAAATATTTATAAATTTTTACCAAACACATTTCTATTATTTTTCTATTCCAAAATAGAAATTTTGTATAATTATCAAATAATTTATTTTACTAAGAAATTGTTCCCGAAGTAAAAATAGAAAAAAACTATTTCTGAAAAGAAATAATTTTCCGGAATAGAAACGTTGTCATGCGTGCCCTAATTTGTTAACTCGGTTCTGCTAACTTGAGGGAAATTCACTTTCATGGATGAGGAAGATGGAGTGACATACCAAACTTTCTGTCACAATAGTTATGCTTGGGTTTAGAGTTTGACTTTTTTGTGTCTTAGTTGAAGTGTACGGACATTGTGCCTCACCTTGATTCCGCACTTTAGGTTTCTCGCTCACCATGGATGAATTCTGCAAAATTTTGCAAATGCACGTGATACAGTCTCCGTTACTCGTGTAGCCTGTGACTATATGGTTGATATATTGATGCTATCTTTTCTAAGAATAACTTTCAAGATATTATTACAGATGTATGTGAGCCCTTTTTGTCGAAGTTCTGCATCTGTATCGAATTCTTTATCTCTGTCTGCTTTTGATTTTCTGTCAACTTCGAAACATAATCTGCATTTGCATCTGTGCTTTTCATTTGTTCATCTTATTTTTATCAAACCCTATCAAGTACGTGTGAATACATCTGGTTTCCCCATCTGCCCTGGATAATTCATATACAGAAAGACAATTATACATGTAAATCATTGCCTCTTCATTGCTCCTCACAGCTGGCATGTTTACCTGTCTATTTGGTGGGTCATGCGTGAAAACATACGTATATACTGACGTTCGCGTATGCGTATGATGGACACAAACTCATACTAGAAGCACGTATGAATTCATCCCGAGCTTTAGGAAGCTACAAAAGATGAAGTCTCCCTTTACAATGACTCAACTAAATAGTAGGGTGTTGAAATAATTGATAGGTATACACTGTATCATTCTTATTTTTGCCAAATGTATCTTCACCTCAAACTAATGCTAACTCAATGGAAATAATAAATCCGTGTATATCAATATTAAGTAAAAAGAAATGAACACATTGAAACTAATGCATCGGATCAACAATCAGCTATTTTTATCTCCTTGCAATAAAGAAAAAAAAAATAATTATACACTCTGATTGCAGCACAGTGGTAAAGGGGATCCACTCTTCAGAGACTGTCCAGCCAACTAATGGAAAAATGTCGGATCCCAACCATCTCCACATCGATTCTTACTAACCATTTGAGAGGATCAACTAATGCATCTTTGTTTGGTCCCTTTAAATTTGAAAATAATTTCCCAATCTAGTCACAAAAATTCCAATTTTAGCCATCGATGAATGAATTTCCAATCTCATAATCAATACCTTTTGTGGGAATAGGCCGATTCCGGGCAAACCGCCCATGTGGTGATGATCCATGAGTGGCAATGGGTGCGGGATCTAGGAAACCCTCTCGTGCGCCTTCCCCGCCATCGGTTCGCCAGAAGTCCATCGACGACGGCGAAGATCGACAGTTGAGAGCATATTTGGGTTATCAAAACCACAACTCAACGATCTAATCAAAAAAGGGTAATGAGTTCTCAAGAAAGTCACCTCTCTCTTTAGCAGTTAGCATGGTAGGTTTGGTCAAACACGTCCGGTTCGATGATATTTAAGGGACTATAAGTCTATACACGACAAAATTCAAAACTCGGGAAATGCCAAAGCTCTTGCATTAATTTCGTTCGTGGTGATCTTTTCCGCTCCGCTATACAAGGGAGAGAGAGAGAGAGAACGCGGAAGGAGAAGTTGGCTGGCAGGAAGGGAGGGAGGAAGGGAAGAGGGAGAGAGGAGGAGGAGAGAACGACGAGCGGAGGAGGGCGATGGAACCCAAGAACCCAAGAAAGATGGCGGAAAGAGGAGAGACGAGCTCGGCAGTAGGGAACGATGCAGCGCAGGAACCGTTCACGTCTGCCCAGAAGATCTCCAAGAGACCTAAATGTACGTGCTCCTTTCCTCCTTCTCCTCCTCCTTTTCTCCTTCTCAAGGTTTTGGTCATGTAACCCTCGTTTCATCTTGGCTTTTCTTGATCTCTCGTGATGGGAAAATTCTCTCGGTCCTTGACTTTTTTTTTTGTCGCTGGGTACGAACCCCTGAGACGATCCTCATTGTTACGATGTGATCGTTCTTGATTCTAGGAATCTTCTCGTTCATCAACTTGTCCTGAGTTGGTTTGTTCATAAATAACCAAAAAAAAGTATGACCTTCGTGTCCTTGGCCCAATGATCGTATATATGCGGGAGATGATTGCACGGAAAGTTTGAGAACGAGGGTTTATATCTTCTTGAATAGTTTCAAGTTTCATCCAAACGCGAACGTTTGCTTCAGCTTTTGAAGGAATGCGTTCTTGGATAAATTGGCCGGTAGGTTGACGTTCCTTCGTTCTGTTTCATTAGAGGTTTTGGGAGGGGCGAGTATGGATAGATGTTGGAAGTGCTAATTCAGCCTACAAGAAAAAGATGGCGAAGTGCTTTTGATCTCAACAATGTATCTCAATATGCAGAAATACATTGCTATCATATATAATAGGACATTTTCCCGGTGCTCCTCAACTCAAGACTGAGTGATGTTGTACTCAAAATCGTCATCTCGCGATTGTCTATGTGCTCCGATCAATCTTATCTGAGGAATTGGTTTCCTTTTTCTCTTTTGATAATTTATTGGTGATGAAGCATTTGAGATGTTTTCAGGCGTCCGAATCAAGTGAATGTTGATAGGGGCAAGTCCTTTTTTGGTTTTCTGACAATTAGAAGTTTTTCAGCCATATTCCACTATCTGTTGTTGTGTGTGTTTGATAGCCAAACAACTTGGGTAAGAACTATTGATTTAGTTTGATACAACTCTTGCAAAGGGTTTATACTTGTTGGGGTTTGTATTATTAGCTTTGATGCATTTGTCCTTGTTTTCGTTTTTCCAGATTCCAGGTTCACCCAACAGGAACTTCCTGCTTGCAAACCAATTTTGACTCCCGGTTGGGTACAATCTACAATTAGCAATATTGGTTCCTTCAAATTGTGAAATCACAATATATTGTTGTGGCAAAATCATCTGTGGCTTCTTAAAAACACTTCATCATTTTCAGGTTATTACAGCTTTTATACTCGTCGGTGTGGTCTTCATCCCAATTGGCCTTGCCTCTTTGTTTGCCTCTAAAAGAGTAATGTTTCAATTTTCTCATTTCATGACATTTTGTTCTAGAGTTGTTTTTCTTGTTTTTCGATTGTCAAACACTTGATATTCCTCTGGATGTAGGTTGTAGAAATTGTGGATCGATACGACGAAGATTGCATTCCTCAAAGTTTCAAGAACAAAACTCTCGGCTACATTCAGGACGATAAAACTAATAAGACTTGCACGAGGAGTCTAGTCGTGAGTTCATTTTCTGCTTACTGGGGAAGTTTTCTTTGGTTCATGCTTTCTCCATCTTTATGTGTGTTCTAAAAGAATCGATCGCTCCATTGTTGCAGGTCCCCAAGCTGATGAAAAGTCCCATCTACGTCTACTATCAGCTGTCTAACTTCTATCAGAATCATCGCCGGTACTCATATTCATGTCCAGTTTATATTCCATCTTTCCTATGATTATACGCACAAACATTGATCAAAATTTTTCCGCATGACGTCTTTTCTAGGTATGTCAAGAGTAGGAGCGATCAACAATTGCGAAGCAAGGACGGTGAGTGGCAAAACAACCAATTGTGAGCCCGAATCTCTCATGGGAGACAAAGGTCCAATCGTTCCTTGTGGCCTCATTGCCTGGAGCTTGTTCAACGACACTTACAAGTTTTCAGTGAACGATACGAGGCTGGATGTCAACAAGAACAACATAGCATGGGATAGCGACCGAAAGCATAAGTTCGGATCTGATGTGTACCCGAAGAATTTCCAAAGCGGAGGTCTAATCGGCGGTGCAAAACTTAATTCAAGCATTCCTGTAAGAGTTGGATCGCTTCCATCTGATCCTTTCATTGGTTCGAAAAGTCACTCTCTCTCACTTTCTCTCTCTTTTTACTATTAACTGATTGCATTATGCTTTCAACAGTTAAGTGAACAGGAGGACCTGATCGTGTGGATGCGCACAGCAGCGTTGCCGACTTTCAGAAAACTGTATGGAAAGATAGAGCATGACCTCGAAGCAAATAAGACGATCACGGTCACAATACAGAATAATTACAATACCTACGATTTCGGGGGCAAGAAGCACTTGGTGCTATCGACCGCCAGTTGGATAGGTGGGAAGAATGACTTCCTGGGGGTGGCATATTTGGCTGTTGGAGGGATTTGCTTGTTCTCGGCAATAGCCTTCATCCTTGTCTACGTGCTCGTGCCAAGGTGAGTCTCAATCAGTTCAAAACATGACTGTTGCAATAGGTGTTTGAGAAAGATTAGCTTTGGGAAATTTGACCGTTTGATTTTGATATCATTTATCCTGTTCTCCTTTCTTTTTGTTTGATGATTTGGGCAGGCCTCTTGGAGATCCATCTTACCTATCTTGGAATAGGAATCCAGCTGGACGCTGGAAGTAATGCCCAAGTTTAAATTCTGGAATCCCATGTCTTGAAGGATTCTTCTCACGTATGGTACTTTGGTTTTGACTTTTAATACTCTACTATTCAGTTGAGTCATTGTAAAGGAGACTTCATCTTTTGTAGCTTCCTAAAGCTCGGGATGAATTCATAAGTGCTTCTAATATGAGTTTCTATCCATGATATGCATTCGCGAACGTAGGTATAAAATGCATGTTTTCACCCATGACCCACCAAACAGACAGGCAAATTTACCAGCTGTGATGAAACTGTGGTACACACAAGTAAGCAATGAAGAGAGGCAGTGATTTAGATGTACGATTGCCTTTCCATATACGAATTATCCTGGGTTGACGATGATAGGGTATGATAAAAATAAGATGAACAGATGAAAAATGTGCAGATGCGAATGCGAGTTATGTTTCAAAGTTGACAGAAAATCAAAAGCATAGACAGAGATAAAGAATTTTATGCAGATGCAGAACTTCAACAAAAATGGCTCACATGCATATGTGATTATGTCTCGAAAGTTTTTCTCAGAAAAAATAGAATTAATATATCAACCATATAGTCACATGCTACACGAGTAACAGAGACTGTGTTACACGCACGGGCAAAATTTTGCAAAGATTCATCCATTTTGAGTGAGAAACCTAAAATGCGGACTCAAGGTGAGGCACAATGTCTGTACACTTTAACTAAGACGCAACAAAGTCAGTCCCTAAACCTAAGCATAACCATTGAGACAGAAGATTTGGGATGTCACTCCATCTTCCTTGTCCATGAAAATGAATTTTCCCCAAGTGAGCAGAACCCACTTGAAAATTGTACTCTGGAAAGCACAGAGAGAAACTCAAAGTTCGTCGTGCATTGGTCTATCCAAAGGCAGATCCAAATTGGCAATTACATTATCGACGACATGGGGAATATTGATCCCCTCTTGGTTGCCTCTAACTCCAATCTCTGCCTGTCCTGCCATACCAGCCTTCAGGGCAGCTGTGACCTTCCTCTGCAATTTCAGTAGCCCGATGCGTTTCGAAAAGACATATAGAACAGCACATGAGAACAAGATAAATCCAACAGCAATTATTATCCTGTCAATCAGAACCAGGTATTAGCTCAAGGCAAGTCCAGGTAAAATATGACATACGAATTGAGGGGAAAAAAAAGTGTGCCCAAATCCAAACCTGTCAATCACATCTTGACGTCGCATTGTAGAAAGTAGGCTTCGGGTGCGCATCAACAACGAACGGTGGCCCTTGTACTCACTTTCAGCCTTCCTTAAGACTCCAGTTGATTCCTCTGCAAAATCCCCCATGAAAATGATACATTCGAGTTTCTTCAAAAGACATATTTATCTATTTGCAGAGACAGAATATGGAAAAATAAGTTTCCCAAGATACAGGCACTATTAGCAAATGCATGTCAGTATAGATAGATTTTGCACATATGACGGATAAAAATTACCAAGTACTCTAGCTGATAAAGTTTTTAGTCTTTAAACTTCACTTCCCCATGAGCTTCCAACCCCAGAACCAGAAGTGCAGTTCCTTGTTTCCTCAAGTTAAATTGGTCTATAGTCCGGTTAATGTACAATACGTTGCTTTGGATGCTTTAATCATCACTTTCTCATATTCTTACTGACAATACAGGAATAAAACTTACCCATTTTCTGTCGCTCACGGTTCTGTCGCAACAAACTGTGAGTGAATTTTCACTTTGATGTATGAAGTACAAAAGCAGACTTAATTCTCAAAATAAAAATAACTTAATATTTTTTCTTTTTCAATATTTGACACGAAAAGGCTTACTAGACAATCTCAGGAATCTCTAACCCCAAGGGCTAATGGTTATATGCCTAAGGTTTTACATTATGTTGACAGAGTAAATTTGAACTTTGAAACATTCAACTCCACAAAAGACAGCTAATGTAGTTTGATTGGACTTCCAGTTAATTTTGTCATGATCGCCATTTTACCTTCTTTCCTGTCATGACATATTTATACACGAGTACCAACTACCAAACAAGTATTGCGTACCTATCTAATGGCAAGGGCCTTAAAAATATGAAAAGATTAATAAACATGTTCAAAGTAGGATACATCTCATAATTATCTTAATTTGATGATTGATAATACATGATTATGACAAGGGAACACAAACTGCTAGTCTTACATATCAATATCCCTTAACTAGCGCTTGTCTCATAATGTCCCTCTTTCTATTTGCAGAAAGATAAAAGGTTTAATAGCCTAGAAGGAAAATACATCAAAATCCAAGATCTTAGCCAAATGCTTCCTATGATAGAAAAGTGGTAGGTTGCTTTGAGACTATACCCCTCTTTCCATTACAAATCTTAGCTAGTAGAGCCCATTTCCATAGTGAAAAAAAAAACTGAGGTCACAGCTCATGCATTTAACAGAGAGAGAAAGGCCAACCCAGAAGGATTTGTGACGAAATGATGATGAGAAAAATCTGGAGCTTAGCAGTGCAAACATGACAACATGCATTTGCTTCAAAGCCTCTTCATAGGAGCAGAAAATACTTACCAACAGTCATGAGCGTATTTGCACTCCGTTCCACCTCCTGCAAAGTGGCCTTAGTGTTACAATCATTTTCCTCTCTGTATAATTCAGTGTTGGGAATTTGGAACAACATTAAATATCCATGATACAGACACCCTAAAAAGTGCAGGAAAAGAAGATGCAAAGTGAGCTGACTCTTCACCTGGACCATCAGCTGACGAGTGCGGCGAAGGCTCTCTGTGATACTTTCTGCAGCAGATGTCATTCCAGCCTTTGTCCTAACAATTAGTGGTAGGCAGTAGAGATTAACCACATGGATGTCTGGAATTCCAGATATTAAAATATTGCAGAGTTAAATAAAAAAGTCAAAGAAGTGGTACATACTGTAAATTGCGTCTCCGAATTGTTGATTCTTCTCCGCCACCAAGAAGCAGTTCTCTCTAAAATGCAAGAAATCAAATGAGTTCATCTTCCTGAGCCCACATTTGGAACTCACCACATAGAAAAGTCATTGATTGAGCAAAGCAAAAACAAAGCATCATATAGAGGAGACTGAACATACCTCTTCTTGTGCAGCCTTCTTCAGATTAGCCCTTGCTTGCAAATTAGCATTCCTCAACCTCATTCGCAAGCTGATTACAGAGATGATCTTTGAAAATCTTCTACATATTGGTGTATGCACAACTAGTTTGGTCATGTAGAAATATTTACATTCAGATTATTCAGGAATGCTCAAGCATTGGTTGTCAAGCATAGATATGAACTTTTAAGAGAGTTAACAGGCAAACTATATCAGGATTGGACCAATAAGACCACCAATCTTTTCTCAACTCACAAGGAAATTTCCAAGGAAAGAAAGAAAGAAAAAAGAAAGAAAGACCCTCAACAATGGAAATTTCCAAGAACAAAAACTGTCATTAGCTTTTCTTAAACAAGAATGGAAAAAGAAAGAAAGAAAGAAAGAAAGAAAGAAGAAAGACCCTCAACAACGGAAATTTCCAAGAACAAAAACTGTCATTAGCTTTTCTTAAACAAGAATCTTCCATCCTCTTCCACACTTCCCAACACCATTTTCTGAAACAAATGATTTGGCCCACAATTGTAAGTTTTATTCCAGCTGATAACAACAACATGCACACAAGAAGCAGTCATCTTCCAGAGTTCACAGAATTACGCACATTGAGTTTCAGGTTAACCAATTAAGAACCAAGAACGTACTTTTGGCTCTGGGTCTTCCATGACTCGAGCAACGACTTGGCAGATTCAACTGAGTCGATGGCAGGCAGCTGTGGGGCGAGAAGATCAAGTTTAAACTGCAGTGAATTCAACAGAGCCAAGCCATCCTGCGCCAGACCATTCAACCTTGGAAGTGAATTCTTCTCCTCTCTTGACTTCCCATACTCCTCAATTGCCTTTATATGCTCTTGGGTTTTGACATACGCCTCACCCCATTCCTTCTTCACTTCCTCAACAGCCTCCACTACCTTGTCCATTCTATAAAACAATTTTTCCCCCAGACAATCAGCTCAAAATCAAAAAAGGAGACATCAAACGAATCAACACAATCCCATTTGACCTATATTGAAAAGAAATGCTAAAATTACAAGATTTTCACAACCCATGACTGCAATTCATCTCCTCAAAAAGACCCTTTTCATCATTCTCGGGCACCAGCAGCTCGAATAGAAGGAAAAAGGGAGACATCAAACAAATCAATACAATCCCATTTGACCCAGATTGCAGAAATGCTAAAACCACAAGACTTTTCACATCCAATTATTACAATTTAACTCCTCAAACAGACCCACTTCACCATTCTCATGCTCTAGCAGCTTGAACAAAAGGAAAAATGGGGACATCAAATGGATCAACACGATCCCATTTGACCCAGATTGAAGAAATGCTAAAATCACAAGACTTTTCACAACTGATGATTACAATTTAACTCCTCGAACAGACCCACTTCATCATTCTCGGTCTCTGGCAGCTTAAACGAAAGTAAATATGGAGACATCAAACGAATCAACACGTTCCCATTTGACCCAGATTGAAAACAAACGCTAAATTCACAAGCTTTTGCACAACGGCTGCACGTCATTGCAAGCTCAACGATAGGAAAAATGGAGGCATAAAATGAATTAACACAATCCCATTCGAACCAGATTGAAAAGAAACGCTAAAATCACAAGTTTTTCACCATTCTGCAATTTAACTCCTCAAACAGCTTCACCATTCTCAGAACGAAACGAAAAAGGAGACATTAAACGAATTAACAAGATCCCATTTGACCCAGATCGAAAAAAAGCCTAAAATCACAAGCTTTTCCACAACCCATGACCGCAATTCAACTCCTCAAACAGACCCGCTTCACCATTCTCGGGCTCCAGCAGCTCGAACGAAACGAAAAAAGGAGACATTAAACGAATTAACACGATCCCATTTGACCCAGATCGAAAAAAAGCCTAAAATCACAAGCTTTTCACAACCCATGACTGCAACTCAACTCCTCAAACAGACCCACTTCACCATTCTCGGCCTCCAGCAACTCGAATCAAACGAAATCAATCCAAGAAACATCTCAAAGCCTCCGAACCAAGAAAGCCGTCAGCCAACTCACCTTCGATCATGGACGAACGTCGACGATCTGGTCAGACCGTTTGCGGCGAAAGAGATCGCCGGAGATAGACAAAATCGCCGGGAGCTTTCCGATGGTGATCGAGGAGGGGAGAGAGAAACGCCCCCGGATCAAATCCGACCCGTTTAAACGACCCGCGAACAGGAAATGAGGAATTTCCTTTTTTGTTTTTTTTTTTTTTTTTTTTAAATTCTGAGAATTTCCCTGATTTTTGGCTTTATTTTCCTCGAGAACATTTTATTTTTTATTTTTTTGGAAATTTTAAGAGAAGATATGGTTAGATTTGATTTGTTTCGAAGAAAAAAGAATTGATGTGAAATTTTAGCTTTCTGCTCAGTATAGACAGAGTTCACTTGTTTTCGTGGTTCCAAGCAAAATCAGAGTGCAATTATCTAGATTTTTCTATTATAGACTTATAAACAATCCTCTCAATCTTTTTTTTTTAAATTTATTTATTTATCATTATTATTGAAATACTCCAATAAAACTCATTTGTGTCCTAAGATAAATAATAAGTCTCATTTAATAAACATTTAACAAAATGAATGGTAAGATGATACAACGCCATCCAGAAGGAAAATGGAATCTTAGGTCATATTTTACGAAAGGATATTTCATACAAAGATATGCTATGTGATGATTTTATTACTTGGCAATGATGTGTGATATAACAAGCTAATAAAGAGAGTGATTCCAAAATTTAGATATCGTATAAGATGACAAATATATCACGCTATTAAAACGATTGATCAGTTACACCATGTTATTTATATGGTTGAAATATATTTTTGCCAACCTTTATTGTGGTTTTTCTTTAGTGATTGTATTAAGTAGGAACCCAATTGAGATCTTAGACTTCTTGAGGTGCAACATCTCGATCATATACCACTCTTATCAATCTTTCGGGGATGATAGATGGGAAATTTGACAAACCAAAAATTAGCACTAAAATTTCTACTCATGGATCTTTTAGGGCAAAACATTTTAATTCAGGGTTTAATTTAAATTTTGTTCATGAAGCTCATATTTCTATCTAAATCCTGACAATCATTGTCTTCAACTACTATGCTTAATTGCATAAAACTGCTAACATGGCATAGCTGATAGCCAATGCTCATGTGAGGCTTAATGCTGGAGCAGCATCGTAGGCTAGAGGCGACTGTAAGCCGAGCAACCGCCATGACTCAAGTCGATCCGTCAAATGGTGGGTCGAATCATGTTGAACATTAATGGATTAAAATCGACACATTTGGCCTATTTTGAATAATTTTCATGCAATATAAAACTAGTGACTCATAACCAACCAAACTCTTATTACTAAAACACTTCTATCTTTTAACATACTTTAGGAAAACTCATACCAAACCAATGTGAGAGCAGGGAATAAGCAAGCGGCTGAAGAAGTCATACCAAACCAATGTGAAACAAGCTGAAAGCTAAGAGAGAGGAGAGGGCACAAGGGTGGACATTGTTTAAATTAAAAACCCATTTAACACTTATTATTTTAAGTTTTATTGTCTCAATCCATTCACCAAAAATAACAACCCAACCTATCAAACATAGGGGTTAAAAATTGCGCTTATAACGCGTTTTAATAGGTTTACTTTCCAGACACCATGAGCAAATGGGCCCTTTGATCGACTAATCAAAACTTCTTCATCGTTAGGCCATTGATCACATCAGTCATGGCCCGTCCAATGATCATATCTATTGCAAACTCCTGCTCGAAGCACGAGCAAGCTTTGTTGCACGAGAGGCTACAAGATAACGGTTAAGTTCTCTAGTGCGTAAACATCCGTGTTATCTCAATAAATAGGTATAAGACCAAAAGACCATCCAAAATTGCAAACTCTTTAACATACTACTATGCAATGTTCTGGTATTTCTATTGTCCAACCCAGCAAAAACTTTAGGAATCGTTTGCTCACTTGAAGTATCTGTACATGCTTCGATTCACACGCCAATCAATTGCTACAAATCAAGAACAGTGCTGCAATACGATGCTCAAGAACACCATCATAAACTTTACAGTCTCAGCCCTTTTGATGATGCTTCGTCACATCAAAAGCTTTGTAAGTTCGTAACCAAAAATGGTGCAGGCTTTAAAACCAGCAACTGAGAAAGCAACTCAACTAGTAGAATAAAACTCATGAAAACGATCCAGCAACCATAAGTTGACAGTTTTGATTTGACGTTCACATGAGTTTGTCAATGTACACTTGTACAGCGTATCTCTTGCCCAATATCATCTCACCATTTGCCACTCAAAAATGCATTTGAAGTAGATATGAAGAAGCTACATTGGTATCACATCCGCATCAGTCAAACCTGCACAATAGCCCCGCCTACATTCTACATTTACATTTCCTTCCCTCCTTCACAAATGAGTACAACAAAGTGGCTAGATCTTCTTAACTCGACAATTAAAGGCATTGATGGTTACATGCCACCACAATGTAATCTGCTCACAAATCGACAAGAACATTTTCAGAAAATGTCTAGTAGACATGAGCACCTAGTTACCTTAGAGCCCCTAAAAAAAAGAGCTAATTGGACCGTAAAACATGTGTCAGCAGAATTATATTAATGCAGTTCTTCAGACTCTGTGCTGCCAAAAATCATAGAAGATGTGTTGCTATCTGTTTGCAGACAAACAACAATATTGACAACTTATATTCAACCCTCATATTATATTGTAGTGATCAGGCATACATAACATGAATTGTATTTGGAGAATTTTTTTTTTTTAAAACTGAACAATGAAAAAAAAAAAAGGCTTAGGGTCTCTAACCTTAAATGGGAAACATGATCCTTCAAGAGCAGGGTATGTTGTAATATTTTAATGGATGCAGAGTCTGTGGGAATTTATCATTTTTCAAAGACCAGCTCAAAGATATCCATTAGGCTGTAAGCTGCTTAACAGTGATTCAGAAAAGAAAATCTTATTCTGTGAACAAACAGACAATTTTACAGTTCCTCAATTCACTCACAACCACATTTTGAAAAATCAGCCGCCTCTTCCTGGTGACTATGTATAGAAAACCACCACAGGTCATCCTCACTTGAAATGATCTACACATAGGTCCATAGAGATTAACATAACCAAATAACCTCAGGAACCTCATTTCTTCCCCAGTGGACGTTGCTTAGCAAGATAGGGAAGATTCACTACTCTCCCGACAATGTCATCTCCAACAAGAACAGTGCTTCCTTCTGAACCAGCTTGCCTTTTAATGTAACCCAAGCCAAAATACCCTGGTTCCCTTGTCGATGTGCAACTTGTCAGCTTTCCAACCTACAGGGTCCACCAGTACCAAAATTTTCTGATTCTCAAAGTTGAACAGACTATAAAAGTTATCTATGTCAATTAGGAGGCAAGATGGAAACTATTCCAGATGACAAAAAAAAAAAAAATCAACAATTTATGCCAGGCTACAGTCTAAGCTTGTCAGTGGAAAATTCAGACGCAAGTCATTGCAAAGCACCGGAAAATCCACTAGAGAGGAATTTCTTTGGCTGCAAAAGTAAATTTCTGTTCAACTTGAAAGATAGTTTCAAGAAAGATATGAGATAGTTGGCTTAGGCATAGATCACAGAAATTTTCCTGCCTTTTCGAAAAACTTAAGCATATCTTTGGTTATAAATCAAGCTTCTTTTGTTAATATTTTTTTAGTACTGCATCACTATAAAGCCACAGACTGTACCTTTTTCCCTTCAACAAGGATGGGGCTTTCAGGTTTTGCTGGTGCATCTAGATGAACACCCCATAGGCTCTGTTTGACTCCATCATAAGTTATCAGTCTAGATATTGTCTCTTGCCCCTTATAACAGCCTGAGAAGTCAAGATAATGTAAATCATCTAGATTTCTTTGAAAAAAAAGGTTTTATTGTAAGGAGATACCCTTATCCAGTGATATTGAGTTCCAGAGACCAGCTTCTAAAACATTGTACTCTTTGGTAAGCTCCTTCCCAGGTGCTGGTCTTCCTGCAAAAAACCACATTTGACTAATGGGATCGAAATCTGAAGTCCATGATTAGAAGAGATGGACAGTTTCCTCCTCGACAGTGACATCTCAAAAACGTTGTTAGTGACAACCACACCATGCACATCAGATCATGCATGAATATGGTAACCACGACAAGTCTGTGCAACAGCCAAAATACTCTCAACAAGATTAACTTTCTGTTTTTAGGATGTCATCACATCAAATGCCGGTGTACTTTAATGAGCAAAGACCTTAATGAAAAGTAAAATGATAAATCTTGCTAACTAAGGTTCTATCATTGAACAACAGGTGATCCTGCCAAAACATACAATTTGCAAAGAAGAGAGTTGAAATCAGATGACATGTCCCAGTGAAACATAAAACATAGCCAACTATAGCACCAAGGTTGATTTCATGGTCTTAAAAGTTAAGCATGCATCAGCTCATGATCAGCAATACAAGAAGAAAAAAGCTCTAATGACCAAAAAAACCACAAGTAGGTAATGGAAGCTTATAAGTAACACCTCAAAGCAAACTCCACTGTTTAGAAAAGTGCATCAACAAATGCATTCCCTTGTCTGGATCCTGATCCCTATATATATGACCATAGCAGGGGGTCAAAAGCAGGCTGCTCAGTGGATGCCATCCTAGAAAACATCCCAACAAAAACCCAAACATATATGTCCACTGCTAGAAATAGCGCCTTGAAACCATAGTTCACATTCACTCATGCTAAATCTCTAACTACTACATAAATTCATCCCCAGTATTATTGAGCAATTAGGGAAAAAGGTCCAAACAAACATTGGTATGCATATGCTCAAATCATTTAAGTGATACTTAACATGAAATGTAATACATTTAAGCCAAGAGAAATTGACCTCGCAGAATCCTTAGCCTTTCCCATGCATTAGCTCCCATTGGGATGGCACCATGAGATAAGAGGATATCCCAGACAGTTGTGGCAGCAGCAGGTGACGTCAAAATAGAATAACCTTCTTCAGAAACAAGATTTCCAACTCCTGCCGTTACTGGCATTGCATTTATCTGAAAATTCAGAACAATCTTTCAATTGCAAGTCCAGGTTATATGACCTTGACTCTCCTCACACTTTTTGAACATCACAGACAGAGATCAAGAACTTGTAGGATATGATGATAAAAAAGTTATAATGCCTAAACCATTGATACCATGCCAACAAAATTATGTCAATCTCTTTATAGCCAATAACTGCTGGACATGGAATATACAGATACTGTGTTCCTGCTAGCAGCCATGATAAACGATATTTTATTAAGAGCACATTGCAACCAAATGACTATAGGCGAGAATACTCATGCACTTCTTTGCCGCACCACTATACTCCTTTTCACAAAACAGCTAAGGGAAGGAAGATGCTACAAATTTAATATGCCCGGATTCACAGGAACACCAGTTGAATTATATGCAATGAAATGCTATGCCCTCTAAATCAGCAAACGGAAGGATTTAATATCACTAGATCAAACAAACATTACACTATAATGTTTATGTGAGCCATATGGTTGTCCATCCAGATCCTTCAAATTTAGATGCTCCATAACCTGTTAAAATGTCAAAACAAAACCAACAGAATCATAAATATGAACAAGGTGAAAGTTTGAACATTATGTCTGAGCTCATTGTATAGCACAATTACTTGATTGCTCTTAGGTCCCAAAAGGACAAAGAAGCTTGTCTGCTTGGTGATATCTGTGATCTCTACCTTATCAGCGAAAAATATGTACCTAAACAAAATTCAAAAGGTTAGATAATACTTGCTTAAAAAACATATACATAATATGCATCAAAGTACTTAGTTAAAGACAAATTTCATCCGTCAATTCCATGATTGTGCCAGAAGCTTGAGTTTGAATGGGATCAAACAACAAAAAGCAAGCAGTATTTGAATCTTTGAACCATTATACCAGTCCAAAGTGAGTCCATGACAAAAGAACGTACTTTGTGAGCATTTCTGTTATGCTTTGACAGGTGACTGGAGAGACCACCAAAGTGATAGCATTTTTCTGTTACATTCGACAGAGCAGTCATGACTACTTTAAAAGAATTATCTTAACCACAGAAGAAGGAAAATAATACATTAAGGAACAAGAAGCAAGCAAAGCACTGATTTTTACCATGATCCATGCATAGCCAATATCTATTGTCCGTGCTGTTGGTGTCACAAAAACTGTGTCACAACCCTAGAGATTTGCGGTAACATTCCATTAGCAAAGTGAGTACTTTATGAGACTGGGAAACATGAGAGTACAGAGAGCTTGGTGGAAAAGATGAGCATATGATTTGTGAATCTCCTACCTCTCCTTCATTAAGGCATTCAAAATTTGCTGTGGTCTGATTTTGAAGAAACGAGACACGGTCTTCTCCACTGACTTCGTGTGAAATGCATTGATAAAAACAAGGATGAAAGCACAGAGAAACAAATTAGATGAAAGTTCAACAACCATGAAATACGATGTATTAGACAACTTAGATGCCCTAGAAGATTGGGGCAATGCCCCAGCACCACATCCTTATTCAGTGAACCACAAATTTAAACCAATGAAGGGAGCATGAAGGAGATAAGTGATTTTCTATGACAAGAAATGCAGAGGCATCACAACCCAATTTTCAACAGGCACATCATTTTGGAGGAAATTATTTCTATAAGAAGAACGACATGACTGATTTGTTCAGTCAGAGTATACCTATCACTTATTATAAATAGGAGTTTACAAAGATAACCTTGACAAGACATCTAAAGTGTTTGACAGATAGCACAGGCACCCTTGTTACTGAAATTCCCATCAGAATATATTATCGGGCAATCAGTCAAATGATCTCCCATAAGAAGAGACCCATACCTCTTATTCGTCCAAAATGCGACAAATCCACAACCTAGAGCATCATGTGTATGTATCAATGAATCAAATCTAACAGAGAAAAAAAAGCCAATTACACAAAATGAAGAGGAAATAAGTGGCTACTCATATGTTCAGCTTAACAATAAATTAAAGACCTAAGCAAGCAAAATATCCAGCTTATAGTTTAGAAACAGGTCTTGTCTCAAACCATCATAGATTAAATGACCAAAGAGTCACTGCAAAATTGAAGTCCTGCTTAATAGGAATGAAATGTGAAATAGTCCTCACTAGAGCAATCAATCTCGAAGCCAATGTCTAAGTATAACATGTTCAGCCAATGTTAAAACAATATATCTTATCTATTCTCAATGAGGAGACACCACACCTCCAAGTTTCTTATTCTACTCCTCCCCTCACTCCCCACAGGGTCCCTCACCCCTTCTTTTTCCTGAAGACCTGCAAATCCACCTCGGCATCTTCGCTCAATCCAAAGCTAATGAAAACCAGAAACAAAAAGCAAGTACAAGTCGGACGGTCGAGATGATTGCATTTCCCAGACATAAGCTCGAACTTGCTGGTTTAATATAGTAGCACGAACAAGCTAGAAGTAACACTCTCTTTCATCCCACCCCACCACAGTCGATATATAGCCTCATACAAGTCCAGCCCATCAGAGGCGCAACCAAAGGGTCCAACACACAGGCACGGGCGGACAAAACGTGAGGCACACTACAATTTCCGTCCAAAATTAAACCACGCTCGTGTACAAGAAGCACGAGAACAAGTAAAAAAGACTAGCCCACATACCGCGAGACCGTTATCAGCCGCATCCAATGCTTCGTCATCGTTGTCGTAACTCTCCACAACCCCATCGTCCGAGACCTTCGCTCCAGCCCCCACCATGGACTCCTGCAAGAGCGCCCCAACCCAGCAACCCAGCACAGGACAGATGAAATAAACCGTCAACAACGAAAACCCATCAATGAATGACCAGAATTCAACTCCTCCAATATGCAATGAGGGACTTACGGCGAGGTCGTGATCGATGGGCGGAGGAGACAGCTCAAACGGGGTCGCCCCGACCGGAGAGAGGCGTCTTTCCATCTGGGTCCCGCTCCGACGCCATGGACGAAGGACGGGGACGAGGGTCGTGGCGCTCCCGACGGAGGAAGGACGTGGAATCGCGCATGGAGGAAAGCGAAACGCAATCGACGACGACGACGACATCGTTCTGAGTTCGAGCGAAGTGAACTCGCTCAGACAAGAAGAAGAAGAACAAGAAAGTCGCAGGAAAGAAGGTAGGTGAAAGTGCAAATTCGAGCTTTTGTCTTATTATGTGACGTGGCAAAAGAAATTCAATGAATTATGTGGTAGTAATAAATAAAATTATATCAGACGGAATTCAAAAACCCAAATGTAAAATAGATTATGCTGAAAAATAAAATAAATTCCAAAGTATTGTATATTACAAGCCAAATATAATTGTTCGATTATTCTATATCCATCTGTCAATTTATAATCCCCATGCCTATCTAATTTTGCAATTAAGGGCATTGGTCTTTGATTTTATCAAGGCATGAAGTAACATGACTACTGCTTTTTTTTTAGGTCATGCATTTTTATCTTTCTTGAATTTGTAACTCGAATGGTTGAGTCTTTTCAATTTGTAGAAAAATATTGTAAACCTTTGATAAATTGCAGCCAACTTATTTTCTACACAAAAATATCATTTATGAGGTTGTACACACATCATAAACCAAACCAAACAAAACAAAAATAGAGTATTGTCGCGTGAACATCTAAGAATGAAAAGTACGAGTACAAGTATCATGTTTCACTTCAATTGTACAAGCTGATATGTCTCAGATTATAATTTCTTCAATATTCAAATAATCATAGGTAAAGTTTATCTATTATTCTCTACAAATTTTTAATATGCATAATTTTGTCTTCAATATTTAAAATTAAAAAAATGAAAAAATTATTTGCCCAAAAAAAAAAAAAAAAAAAATCTCCCTCCCCCTCCCCTCCCCCCCTCCTCTCATGCAAGATAAAACTCAGCGTCTGGTCCACAGAGAAAAGAGCCTGTGAACCTCGCTTTCTTCTCTTCATCTTCTCTCCGGTCTCCCTTCGCGATTTCCGGTGCTAACACCAGCATGATCTCGATCTCGCCCGGCCTACTCTGCAACACCCATCACCATCGCCCCTCGCCGCTCCTCTCCGGCGCCGCCGCGAACCGCCGCCGGCCCTCCGGGACGACGACGACTGCCCGTCTCGGCCCCCGCCGGTCGGTCGGCGGAGCGAGGAGGCTCGTGGTGAGAGGTTGCGCCGGGGGCGACGACGCGGGAGAGAGCGCGGCCGAGGCCGAGAGGAGGCGGCGGAGCTTCTTGACGCTGGAGGAGGCCGGCCTCATCGAGATCTCCGGCCTGAGCACCCACGAGCGCTTCCTCTGCCGCCTGACGGTACGTAAAACATCCCGCCACATCCCCGTCTCCCCTTCGAAAGCTCCGTTTTCTTTTCCTTCGTGGGTCGGTCGAGAAATCGATTTCTGAGCGGCTGGCGGTGTTGGGAAAATTTGCAGATATCGTCGCTGAATCTGCTGAGGGTGGTGGCGGAGCAGGAGGGTTGCGCATCGAGGAGCTGAACGCCGGGAGGGTGTGCGACTGGTTCTTGAAGGACAAGCTGAAGCGGGAGCAGAGCCCCGAGTCGGCCGTCCTCCAGTGGGACGATTCCGACTTCCAGCTTTGACTTTTTTCGCCTGCCGATTTCTTCCCTTCCTTCCTTCCTTCCTTTTTTTCCGATGCAGAGTCTGTCGTTTTAGCTGCGTTCGCAGGTAGGATTTAACCGTTGCAGAGGATGACAGAGCTCGTGTCTTGTCTTTTCGAGCATGGACGTTTGTCCCTAACATGGCAGTTCTTGTGTATGGGAGAGAAGGGGAATGGTGTGCCGAGTTCATAGGCGATGTGCCGGGCCATGACCATTAATCGGACTTGACCCCAGAAGGTCTTGGATTGTTGATACTAGATCTGTTGTCGAACGGGTGGATCGAGTTAGGATTTGGATGGATCGAAAATGGTCTTACCCAAATTAATCTTTTTCTTTTTACCGAGGGCATTTGGTCGGTTCAATGGTAGGTCAGTTTTTACTCCGGAACCTATCTTGGAACCTAACCTTTTGTGAGGTCAATTACCAGTTTTGGAATTGGGAACCAACCCATCTAGCCTTGGAACTGGCCTTATTTTGCTTTTTCTAGCAAGAAGATAACTATTTATACAAAGAAGTCTAAATATGATTCCACGGGAGAATAAAATAACTATCTCTATGACGAATTTCATTGAGGGTTTGGTGAATAAAATATGAAGAAAATGAAATACTCAGGGTTGGTTCTGTTGGTTTGGTCCCAACCATGGAACAAATATTGAACTGTCCTTGGAACAAATCCTTGGAACCAAAAGTTTTCTAGTTCAACTGGTTATTGTCCAGTTTCTAGCTGAATCGACCCAATCTAGGTTTCAATTAGACGAACAATTTCTTTATAAAAAGACATGAAAATCGTGAAATAGACGTGGACAAACACCAAGATACAACCCATCCCTCTCCTAATTCTTAGGGTATTTTTGACATTTACTTTTCGGTCTTTTAATGGAGATATAGAATTTTTGACGTACTGGATTCCACCGTACTATTTCCAAGAATTTTGGCAATTTGCTGAATAGTTACTCCTTTTATGATAATTCTACGTCAATTTGGTACTCCTTTAGTCCACATGCCTCGTACCACAGACCCGAAATTCAATGAATCATTTGATTGTTGATGATGAAATTCGAGAAGGGAGTGAATCCGCACGATGTCTCTGCTACGGATAATGAACAGCGAGAGCGGCGATGGTAGATAGGAATGACGATCGCTCGAACTAGAGCAAGAGAGATTGGAAAAATGAGTACAATAGCATTCGAGGCCATGCCCACTTGTTATAAGGCGTCTTAAGATCAAAGCCGACACTGAAGAAGTGCACCTTCCCTTGGACATCGGCACGCATGATGATCACTCTGTTTTTGTTTTGGAATTGGTTTTCTATTTCGGATGTTTTTTGAAGAAAAATAAAATGATTATCATGTGCACCATTTTTCTATTTCAATTTGAAAGAGAAATAAAATAATTATCATCCGCACTTCTTTTTTATTTCAGTTGTTTCGAGAATAAAATCTAGTATGTGAATGAGAAAATGATATCTCAATAACGATGCTTCTTACAACAAAATCGAGGCAACGGTACATGCCCTATAGTCTTTATTACGAGTGTTGATACCTAAATTTTGACGATTTGTTTAAGTGTTTATTAATTGCATTGAAAATTAGGGATTAATTTATAACCCATTAACAAAAAGTTTCATTAAAATTGCATCACATATAGACATTAGGAGCATTTGCGTCACTAGTTTTAAAATTTATCAAAAAAATCTACAAAAAAATTTAAATAAAAAATTATAAAAATTTAAAAATAATAATAAAAAAGAAAAAAAAGAAAAAAGAAAAGAAGAAAGAAGAGTAATATATATATATATATATTAAAAGGTATCGTGTTTTCGTTATTGCACAGCGTATTGAATGGTCTTTATTTTTCCAAAATTGTCATAAAAAAAGGTAAAAAAGAAATCATTAAAAGGTATAAGAAAATCAAATGAGGCCGAGTATAGGGCTTTTCTTCGTCCGTGGGCTCATCGACCTATCTCTTTTCCTTTTCTTTCTTTTGCACTTGGACCGGCCCATCTACTTTTATTTCAGTCCAGCCCATGCCTGAGTCTTCTTCCACCCCTCACGCCAACCACGCTCCTGCAAAAGAAGAAGAAAAGAGAAACGTACAAACGAGGGGCGAGGCAGAGGATCGCGGAGGTAAAGGATCGCGGAGGTAAAGGACGGCGTGATCCCGGGTCGGAGATCAAGCGGCCGCGACAGGCTGGCGGTGGAAGAAGCCATGCGCGCCTATCGTTGGCGGAGCTTAAAAGGAAGAGAGTAAAGAGAAGATGCGGGGTCTTGTTGGGTTCAAGCGAAGAACAGAGCACCGGAGAGCGAGCTCGAGAGAGAGAGGACGAAGGACAGAGAGCTGGAGGGAGCTTTGGCGAGACCAGAGAGCTCGAGAGAACGGAGGGCAAGCCGGAGGGAGAGGTCTTCGGCTAGGAGAGAGGGAGAGACCGAGAAGCAGGGTGAGCGAGAGAGCGGACCTAAAGAGAGAGTGGTTGGTCGTTGCCGGAGGTCCGTTCGTCGGCTGCCTGCCATTCGCCGCAGTCCTCCTCTCGAACCAGGTAGGCTTTTGTTTCGACCGTGTGTCTCTTGCTTCTCGGGAGGCGTCGGGCCGGAGCTTGTGCCGACTAGTTCGCGCAAGTTTCGGTCCGAGCCGGTCCTCCTGAAAGCTGCTAGCTGTTCTAGTATGCGTCGTAGGGTCTTAGATTAGTCTCACCTTTCTATCAAGGGGAAATGCCTAAACAATATCTAAGTTTTGCAAGTTTGTTGAAGTCCGGAGATAGTTGTTCTTCGTTCATATCTATTCCGACTGTGATTAACCTGTCCATGAGCGGATCTTGCATTGCTTGTGCATGTCGGTTGATGTTTGCCCAAATTTAAGTCCCAAATGAGCTAGGTCCTCTCTCTAGCCGATACAGCTCATCTATTTGACAAAATGTCCAAAGAGAATCGAGAAACAACCCAGATTTAAACTCAGTCTGATTCGCGCCTGCTCATATATATGTTGGACCGTGTCTGACTTTTATGTTTTCATTGCGATTCCGTGCAATTTTCGTGGAGTAATCATGTGTGTTTGAGCCAGGGATGTTTGTATCCGAAAATGGTTTAGCAGCCGCCGCCGGAGTTAGGTGGCCGGCGGCGGTCTGCGCCAGTCGGGGTGGTTTGGGTTGGAAGGGACGTCGGATGCTTCGGCTGGTTGTTGTTCGGATGAGTTTCGGAAGGAAGCAGTTTCGGCTGGGAGTGTCGCGAGGAAGGAGAAGACACGCTTCGGGAAGAGAGGAGAGAGAACAAAATAAAAGGAAAAGAAAAGAAAAAAGAAATAAAAAGGGGGTAATGAAAAGAATTAAAAAGAAAAAACAAAACGGAGGAAAAGACGTTGGAGTCGTCGAAGGGAAGGAGACCAAAAGAGGCAAATAAAAAACAAAAGAAAAAGCAAGAGTAAAAGTAAGGCCAAAAGTAAAAAAAAAAACAAGCAAAAGTTGCTTCGGGGGGAAGGAGGAGTGGCAGAAAAGAAAGTGCAGAAGAAAACGAAATAGGGAAAATGACAAATGGCGCAAAAAAAAAAAAAGTACTAAATTTAAAATATTAAAAATATATATATATCTTTTTGTCCGACTGGATCGGATCGGGGTTTAGGCCGGGTCTGCAGGTCGGATCGGGCTCATTCGGTCCGAACCCGCTCCCTCGAATATTATGATATTAAAAATTTTTTAAAAAAATTAAAAATTAAAAAATTAAAAAAATCGAAAAATAATAAAAATTCAAAACTCCTTTGAAAATTCAAAAATTCAGAAAACATAAAAAAATCGATTTATTTAAAAAAAAATTTCAAAAATTGTAAAATCTAATTTTTTTGGGAAATTTGAAAATTCTTTTTTTAATAAAAAAAAAACCGAAAAAATTCTAAAAAAAATTTAAAAAAATCTTCAAAAAGGTTAAAATCAATCTCTTGGGTTATTTTCTCCTAAAAAATGGAAGTATTCCAATTTAGAATTATACTTTAATCTGATTAAGCCTTTAGGGCTTTACCTTAGGGGTTTTAGTTGTCCTTAAAGATGAATACCTATTATTGCGCAATTTTGGTATATTAACTTTGGCTTTCCTTTAATCTAGTTAGGATTAGTATTTATCTTTTCTTTGATGTAAATCTTTGCTCTCCAATCTAATTTATTTAAACGCTTTCCTTGGTTAATTGTTATTTTAATGATTGGGTACCCACATGATCATTTCACATGTTAGTGGATAGGTATAAAATCAATCCAAACTGCTTGTCAAAAATATTTTCTTTTAAAATGAACAAGATTAGGTACCAAAATGGCACTAATTGGTCAATTAGTGTAATCAAATCCCCGACCCTAGATTTTCTGGTTACGTAGGAAGTGAGGTACACTCTCATGCCTCACTTGATTTCTAGGCAATTCCAATATGTTAGTGGCGACTCATTTTTGTAAATTTTTTAAAAATATCCCAACGTCATGCGGCGTATAGGCTTGGGAGAGTCCACGTCTAATCATGGGGCTTAGGCCCTTCCTTTAGGCAATACCCCTAAACCTGTTCCCTTCCTCGACGATAGGTCGCGATGAGGAGGTTGTAGTATTTCACCAAGATTAGTCATAAGAGAATGGACATCATTAGAAGATCGATCGACGGTTATTAATCGAATATCCACTCTATTCCAAAAGTTTCATATGCAAAAGTAACATTGATTTTTGAAAGAAGTGTCTTCTATTTTGAGGAATTTGAACACCAAATGTGATTTGCATTTTAGTCCCAAAATGTGAGAATGAGAGAATTTGATTAAAAATGCAATTTCAATTTTTGTGCCCCAAAATATAATCTTGACTTGAAGGGATTTTCTAAACAAAAAGCAATTTTGAGCCCATAATTAAAAATTTAAACAAAGTCATGTTTAGCAGGGCCTAATCAAAGTATTTAGAACTTGCATTCAATGTTCACTTCTCAAGAGTGATTGCCAATTTTTCAATCATAAGCCTACATTACCGAGGGCATTCGATTGATTTTTGCGAATTTCAAGATGAAAATTCAATTAATTAAAAAAAAAAAAAAAAACAAATAAAAAGAAGAATGATATTTATAGTGGGGGACGGCTTTCTCTCTCTCTCTCTCTCTCTCTTTAATTACATAGACATGCACGTGGGATGTGGTTCGATTTATACTATATACGGCTCAAGATGGAGCCATAGGATCATCGGACCGAACCAACAAGATCGCGGCTAGGTTGTGTTACCCATGACTCTGGCTTCGTCAAAGAACCGACCTGTGTCATATGGTTGCAAACTAGGGTGGAGACCTTTGACATCAGGAAGGAAATTTCGGGGTTGAGATAGGCGACTCTTACTACATGGTTGTAGTCAGAGTGGTATTTACCTCAACACCATCCTAGGTGATCCTATGCGGTCTAGATCCGGTGGCAGGTAGCATGTGTCACAGCGTAGTGCAATGCAGGAAACGAAGGCATGACAATTTATAGACAAGCAACACTTCATAAATTCAAAACATGAACATTCATTCACAACTCCATACTTGCAAGATAAGGGGTTAATAATCACTCCTCTCCTTATAACTCCTGACTACAATAACATTTAACACTCACGTTAGGGACGTACTTGGTATTCTCGTTGCCAAACAAAAATTATTTTTAAACAAAATAGATTTAGGCCTAAGTCCTCTAAGGTTCAAACCAACTCTCCACTGGAGTCACTAAGCTATCGTGACCTACCCTCGAGGAGATGAAACAGGTTTAGGGGTATTGCCTAAAAGACGACCTAAAGCCCATGATTAGGCACAGGCTCTTCCAAGCCCATATCTCGCGTGACATTGAGGTATTCTAAAGAATTTCACAAAAATGAGTCGCCACTAACCTATTGGGGTTGGGTAGAGACCAAGTGAGGTTTGAGAGTATACCTCACTTCCTACGCAATCAAAGAATCTAGGGTTGGGGACTTGATTACACTAATTAACCAATTAGTGCAATTTCGGTACCTAATCTTGTTTATTTTAAAAGAAAGGATTTTTGTCAGGCAATTTAAATTGATTTTATATCCTATCCACTAACATCTAAGGTGATCATGTGAGTGCACAATCATTAAAGTAATAATCACAGTTACCAATATCCTAATTGCAGTAAAATTGAGCAAGTGTAATTAAACATAATTAAATATGCAAATTAAACACGCGATATAATCAATGTGCAAGAAAATAAATGCCTAATTATACTAAGAAGACAAAACATGGCAATTTCCAACCAAACCTTACATTTTTTAATTTTTAAAATTTTTTTAATATATATTTTTAAAATATTATTTTAATAATATAATATTATAATATATTTAAAACGAATTGGGTTGAATCCCTAGGTTGGGACCGACCTGGTTCATTGAAAAGGGCCCGAGCCTGGACTGGATCGGGCTAAATGGCCCGAACCCGGATTAGACTCAGCCACGCAACCTAGGCCGACGAATCCTAGCCGGGCTGGGCTTGGTGTGCAGGCCTAGTCCGGTCTAAATTTTTTTTTTTTAAAAAGGAAGCCCACAATCCCACGTACGAAAATAGCCCAAACCCAGCCTGGCTCGGATTGTTCAAAACCCTACTTGGTTTGTGACCTTTACTCGACCCGGTTTTTGGCCAAAACACTACTCGGCCGCGACTCGATGGATGTCCCTCTCTTTGCTCGCGGCTAAGTGTCGATGGGCGGACGGATGGTAGCTATTGAAATGACAGTGGTGGGTGATGGCGAAGTAGCGTCTGGCGACAGGCAATAGCGACGGGCAATAAGCGATAGCAAAGTGGAGGATGATGGCGTCAGAGGCTAAATGACAGTGCTGAGCTGGTGTTGCCAAGGGGCTGGATCCCGCGATGGCTCGAGACGGCAAGGATAGGATCGGCAGCAATCGTCGAGATGGGCGGCTACTAGGCTGGTGCTACGACGGAGTCGTTGGTGATTGAACGGTAGTGGCGACCGTCCCGATAGCAATCTAATGCGGTGACAGCGTTGAGGACATCGCTCGACAGGGATCTAGTGCGGCGACGGCATCGGGAATGGTGGCGGGCGGCTCGAGAGACGGCGTCTGGCCAGGGGGTTGGGTCATGGACAGTAGTGACACGGCGAGGACCCAGACATGGTAATAATCGTCGGGATGGTGGAATGGTAGTGGCAGGCGATGGTGAAGCGTTGTCTCCTAGATCTGATTAGAATCGATCAGATTTGGGTTCACTCAACGTTTCTCCTTCTTTGGCTTGCTCACCGGTGGAGGTCGTGTGAACTCCCCTCTTTCTTGTTTGTCTTTGTTCTCTCCCGACGGTGCTCTTTGCCCTCTCGATTTCCCCTTATCCCTCCAGCTCTCTCTCTCGAGCTCCACTTTGCTCCTCTTTCCTCTCTGTTTTTTGGGTTATGTTTTTTCTTTTTTTTTTTTTAGTCTCCCCATCCTCGTGTTTTTTGCTGTTAATGTAGTCCAGGAGCCTTCGTTGAGCCATTTCCCTCATCTTTTCTTTCCTCACGCAACACGGAGAGAATTAGAGGGAGATAGAGCATGAAAAGAAAATTAGGAAGTAAAAAGGTGGGTTGGCAAGAGAATCGAAGATGGGGTTTATATAGGGAAGCTTGACATTACAAGGCTTCTGGTTTTGCTTTCGGAGTGAAGAAGCAAGGTGAGTCAAATGTGCTACGAAAACCGAGAAAGTACTTCAATGAGGGTGACATGAGGGGTTGTGTCGATTCCTCTTGACAACGTTTCATCTTTTCTTAGGTCGACGCTTCTTAGCCGAATTTGGTGGGACGTGCCTGCGTCTTGAGCAAAGCGATGCGTTATGGCTTTGGTTGGGTAGAGGGAGAGGGACGCTATGGCGAGATGCGCACACGCCCCACGCACCGTCAACCTAGACTTGGAAGCACACTTCCCCTCCCAACGGCCCCTTCTGTTTTTGTCTCATTTTCGGTAGTAAGAACTTAATGACTCCCCTCATGTTAGCACACTTCCCCTCCCAACGGCTCCTTATGTTTTTGTCTCATTTTTGGTAATAGGAACTTAGTGACTCCCCTCATACTCCAAGTCTAGGTCCGATGGTGTGTGGGGCACATGCGCGTCTCTGCCATAGCATTCCCCTCCCTTTGCCCAACCAAAGCCATAACGCATCGCTTCGCTCGAGACGTAAGCACGTCCCGCCAAATTCGGTTGAGAAGCGTCGGCCCAGGAAAAAAAGAAACGTCGTTGAGAGGAATCGGCACAACCCCTCACGTCACCCTCATTGAAGTACTTTCTCGGTTTTTGTAACACATTTGACTTGCCTTGCTTTTTCGCTCCGAAGGCAAAACCGGAAGCCTTATAATGTCAAGCCTCCCTATATAAACTCCACCTTCGAATCTCTGGCCAACCCACCTTTTTACTTCCTAATTTTCTTGAACTGCTCTATCTCCCTCTATTTCTATCTACATTGCAGAAGGAAAGAAAAGAGGAGGGGAATGGCTCAATGAAGGCGAACTACATTGACAGCAAAAAGCACGAGGATAGGGAGACTAAAAACGAAAAAGAAAAAAAGCAGAACCTAAAAATAGAGAGGAATGAGGAGCAGAGTGGAGCTCGAGAGAGAGAGAGAGAGTTGGAGGGATGAGGGGAAACCGAGAGAGCAGAGAGCACCGCCGTAAGAGAACAAAGATAGACGAGAAAGAGGGGAGTTCACATGACCTCTGCCAGAGAGATCTTCGGCGGTGAGTAAGCCAGAGAAGGAGAGACGCCGAGTGAGCCCAAATTTGATCGTTGATAAGATCTGGGAGACAACGTTGCTTTGCTGTTGCCTGCTGTTGCCATTCCGCCATCCTTGATGACTGTCATCGTGTCTAGGTCCTCACCGTGTCGCTGCTGTCCATGACCGAACCCCTTGGCCAGACGCCGTCCCTCGAGCCGCGCGGCTACTATCCTCGACGCCGTCACTGAAGGAGGATGGTCGGGACGGCTTGGCGACGCGGCGGGTGGCAGCGATGACGTCAAGATCTGTAAGGATGGTAGCAATGGCGCGGTGCTGGTGTGATTGGTGGCGGCACAGGACATCAAAGAGTGACGACGACGTCAGGGTCGGCGGTGTCGTCGGTGGTAGCAGCAGGAATGGTGACGGTGAACCTCCTCCCTCCAGATTTGGCTTGCTTGGGCAGCAGCAACTTCATGGGGGCGACGACGATGGAGCTTCAGGCGGTTAGAGGTGTTAGGTCGTCGCGGCCATAGTATGGGTGACAACGCAGTAAGGCAAGCGCGCGGAGGCGGTGATCAGCAGAGGCGCAGAGCAGGTTGCTGGCGTTGGGCTGCAGCGACGTCGCTCTGAGAGGGAGTGACTTGGACCGTCGATGCTCAGTGTCGCGACCCAATTTTTTCGGGGGGTGAAACCACCTAGGGTTTGGCTAATGGATTGTTAAGCCTGGACTTAACTCGAGCTCTCCTGTGCCCATACCACCCGCAACTTAGGTTTGAATTGTTAACATGCAATTGATTTTTAACTAGGAGTCGCCACTAATCTATTTTTGGTGGGTCGATTAGAAACCCAAGTAAAGTAATTGGAATTTTACTTTACTCCTATGAACCGAGATTTGTGAGTTCGGGGACTTGGTTACGTTAGATTTCTCTAACGCCTTTTCGGTACCTTTTTCTGTTCTTTTAAAAAATGTTTGGCAAGCAGTTTGAATTGATTTTAATTTCTTAACATGTGAGGTGACCATGCAAGTACGCAAATCACCAATTTAACACTCAAGAAAGCAAAGAATAAATGATGCGTAACTTACCTCAAAGCAACGAAAGGATCCGCAATGTTAATTTAGAATTCACATCAAGCCCTAAATATGATTTCTAATTAACACGCAATTTTTGTTTTGTTTTCACTTAATTAATGAAAATCATGCAATATGCAATGCATGCCACTAATTTAACATGAAATGATATGACATGGCAACATGACTTAGCTATATGATCTAAGCAATATGACATAACTAAGCATGTAATCTATCCTAAGCATGAGATGATTTATTCTAAATAATTTTTCTTGTATTTTCTATGAGATTCGAAATTTAAGAAATGCAACATTTAAATATGCAATCTAAATTAATCTAATGACCTAATTCTAATGACGGGCAATTTCTAATTAAATGCACCTAACAAAAATCACTAAATGACGTTCATTGTATGAAACTAATTCTATATGACGTGCACATGATTTTTATTTTCCTAATAAGCATGCAATCTATTTAGGAGAAATTATCTAAACCTATAATATGCAATCTTAGCATGCAATGACATGCAAAGAATGCCCTAATTCTACATGACATATGCATATGACATTTTTTATTAAAAAATGCAATCTATCCTAGAAATTGCAACTAATTTATCCTAAGACAAATTTTATGAAATTTCAAATGATCTAGCTAAATTAAGATTCTATCTAATTTAAACTAGGGATTAAGTCATATTAAATCCTAATTTAAACTAAGACATTATCTAAATCTAAAATGCCATTTATCTAAAAAAAAAGATGATCTAAATTTAAAATGAAGCATGCAATTCTAATCTAATATGCACAATGATTTTTTTATGGTTTTTTTAATTAATTTCGAAATTAAAGTTTCACATAATTAACATGCAATTCAAAAACTAACAACCTAAATGAATGCACTTTTTTTTATTTTTTATTTAAAAATTCATAATAAGATTGCAATCCTAAATATGCAAGATGACAATAAACCGAATCCTAATTAAGATTTTTTTTTATTTTTTTTTTTTATGAAAATAAGATTTGACTCAACCAACTTGACGATAGCAAATCAAACAAAAGATAAGATTGATATCCTAAAATTGACGAACCATATCTCGCGCATGAGATCGGGTTGGCCAATTTTAAATTAAATCGCGAATCGAATCTCGCTTGAGATTGGATTGTCGATTTTATAAGGGATTGTGAGTCGGATTTCGGGCGCGAAAATCGACTGTCAATCCCTAGCTTGAGGGACTATTTCATATTGGGATCTCAATCACATATTTAAAGGGAACAATTCCACTAAAAACAAGATATAGGAGAAAATAAATAAGATAAATAAAATAAATAAATAAATAAATAAAAGGACTACCTAATCCTTTTTTCTTTTTCTTTTTTCTGCTTTCTTCACCCACGGCTTGCTCATGCGGCTTATCTCTGGGCAGCGGGTTCTGATCGTTGGAGGGCGTCACAATCGGAGCTTCGGGCTGGCGAGGGGAATCGGCGGCAAGCGGGTGGGTAAAGGCGTCACGACTGAGTCAAGGGCGAGGAGCAGCCCGGGACAGTGATGCGATCGCGGTTGGTCGTCACTCGGCGTGTGGGAGCTCGGACCCGATCTTGGCGTCATGGGTCGGGTCGCAAGTCGGGCTTTGAACGGGTGCGCTTTGGTGGCGTCAGGGCGGTACTTGTGGGTTGCCGGCGTCGGGGCGGTACTTGTGGGTTGTCGGCGTCGGGTTGCGCGGATCGAAAACAGCGGGGCTCCGGTGTCGTTGTTCGGGCAGAGCTGCATGAGACAGCTGGCGGCGATGTCACGGGCGTTGGCGGTGAACTCGCGGTGCGAGACGCAGCGCGCGCGCTGTCAGCAGGACGGAGTCGCGTTGGCGAGGCGCGGCGAGTGCCGGGCGCCCGAGACTCGGTTGTCGGATTGCTGGCGTCGGGTCCGTAGATCACGGTGGTGCTCGTGCAAAGGTGCGGTGGGCTTCGGAGCGAGGCGGATCTAGTGCGACGTCGGTGGGGTGAGGCGGCGGCGTTGCTGCCGAGACCGTCGGCGCGAACCGACGGTACAGAGTCGGATGCACGTAACTTCGGAGAAGATAAACAATAGGTCTTTTCTCGATTTCACCTGTCACTCTCTCTCTCACGGCAATGCTCTCTCCGACTTTTCCTTTTCCCCTCTAGCTTTGTCGGAAAAAGAAAAGAGAAAAAGCCCTCTTTTTGCTGAAGATGGACGAGGAAGAAAACCTTTCTCTCTCTTTTTACTTGACTTTTTTTTAAGAGAAGCCCCCCCGGTGGTCATCGTACACGGTTGCTTTTATAGGGGGTAAGAGATAAGCTTTCGATTTCCCCTTCAAATCTACATCCGCGATACATTTTCACCAACCGATCACTATTGATAAAGATTTAAGATTACGATGAATATTTTCTCGAAATCTAAATCTCGCAAAGATAAATCGCAATATTTTTTCACACATGTGCTCTTATCCAAAATATTCATATCCCGGAAAATTTCAAAACTTTTATTTTTCACGAAATAATTAAAAAACATGGGCTTGGGCCAACCAAATTTCGCTTCGTGGGCTTAGTCCAACTAATTTGAACCCGTTCGCACCGGTCCAATAAATAAAATGCCAATAACAAAATAAATGCAAATATAAATCTATATGCTATGCAATTAATAAAATTAACCCCTAATTTCCTATGTAATAAATAAATAAACTAATTCGTCAAAATTTAGGTGTCAACACTCGCCTGACGGGGTGTCGTCGTCGCGCCACGTAGGGGTGACAACGCAGTAGGGCAAGCGCACGGAGGCGGTGATCACCGAGGCGCAGAGTAGGTTAATGGCGTTGGGCTGCAGCGACGTCGCTCCGAGGGGGAGTGACTCGAACCGACGTGCGGGGGTGTCGATGCTCGCCAACGGGCGGAGATGGTGGGTCGTGATGAGGGAGACGGAGTTGCGAGTAGGTGGGTCACGGGCTGGCGCGGGTTCCAAGCGAAGCGGGTGCGACGGTGGCTGGCGATCGGATGTGGGTGGCGTAGACGGACGGGATGAAGGACAGAAAGAGCCCCCGAGAAGGCCAGCTCATCTTGGGCAAAATAAAAGAAAAGTGGGCTGGTCCAAGCGAGGAAAAGAAAAAAGGAAAGAGAGAGGTCGGGTTGACCTGCCCCGGCTCATCTCATTTTTCCATTTTCCTTTCTTTTTCTTTTCTCTTTTTGTTTTTTGTAATTAATTTCCTTTGATAATTTTTTAATTTTTTTTTTTTTTTTTTTTTTTTGATGATGATTTTTTTTTTTTTGAAAAAATTAAGAAAAGACCATTCGATATGCAATGCAATAATGAAAACACAATACCTTTTAATGAAATTTTTGAATTTTCTTTCTTCTTTTTTAAACTTTTTTTGCGACTAATTCCTAACTTTTAATGCTATTAAGTCTTAAGTAAAATAGTAAAATTTAGGTGTCAACAAGGCCGAGTAAAAAGGGATACATCACAGAAGAAAATATTGCATTGGAGGGTGGAATAAAGATAAATAAGATTTCTTATTTTATGATATAAAAGTTATTTCTCAAAAACCTTACCCTCACTTTCTCCTTTATGCCTCTAGTCCCCCCCCCCCCAAGCGAGTTCATAATAAAGGTTCACCAAAGGGGTGAGACATTCAAACCGCGGAGATGAACAATCATGCTTTTTCTATCTTATTAGATTTGATATTATTTGGCCGATCAATCTTTCGATGTCGTAGTAGCCCATTTACCTTTCTTGTTGTAGTCGATTTTGTGGTTCTTGGAATATTGCAATGAGCTCTTTTGCCTTTTAAGGTTTAGATTGTACAATGTAGTAGGTATTGAGAATTTGTTTCTTTGGGTTGAGAGAGGTAGGAAAGAGTCGGCAATAATTATGGATTGATTACTAGAAGTTACTTGTGCATCTTCGGATTCTTAGGCAGTGTAATGACGAAAGATTTTTACCATTCTTGTTCTGCAACTTCGAGATCTTTAGTATCAAACCGTGAAAAGGGGTTGGTGATACTTTCCGTTTGTGCATTTTCAGCTAGAAAAATGAATTAATTAGTATGAATTTGTGAGATTCTTCCCATTTCAATTCAAAGCTCGCATTATTATCATTTCAAGTAGCCCTATCGGTTTGAGAAGGATATGGAGTGGGGCATTGAATGATTTTGTCATTATCTAAACCTAGCACTTTGTACTTGTCTAATGTCCTTTTTTTTTGTGTCGTAAATATGGATCATGATATTAACAAAGAAATTTGTAGCATTTTGATGTCAGGGGAGATGAAACTACATGACATATATGATTATGGTGTACCCTAGCACTAAAAGGTACTACCATTAGATTGCACATTTGTTATAAACCAAGCTTGTTTAGATGATCTTAATAGCCCCAATGACTTGAATTGTTTGAAACAACTTAGGGTGGACGGAAGCACATTTGCTCAATTATGTGAGTTGAAAGGCAAAATGGTTTCTTGGCTTGGTTAACGGTGCCCGTAAATGTAAGGTTTGTTGTGTAGTCCATTTGTTGTTTTATGACATTGAATGACATCGAACCATGTTTTTTTTTTTTTTGAAGTCGTGAACTACATAGATTTGGCCTTTTTTAAGGAATAAGTACATTGAAAATCTTACAATTTGTCACGAAATTGCAATTGAACCATGAAATTCATAAAATATAATTAAGTCATAAAACTCATCAAATTGGTTTAATCAAGTCCTTCAATTATTTGTATTTTTTTTAAATATTTTAGAACTCGATTACATGGGATAAGTACACTAATGGTGCCATAAGTTGTGTACGGCGCTCACTTTGGTACCAAAAGTTTCCGCCGGATCATTTAAGTGCCAAATTGGAGGAAAAACGATCACTTTGGTGCCACCGACGACAAATTCCAGCCAAAATGATTACGTGACTTTTATATTTTTAAAAAATCGTGGAGCCTTTTAAACGGCGTCGTTTTCTGTCTTTTAAGAAAATGACGCGTTTTTGCCGTCCTACGTGGATAGCCTCACAAAACGACGTTGTTTTGTTAATTTTATTTGGAGATTGAAATTAGGGTTTTTTGTCCGCTATTGCTCGTCCACCGTCACTCGGCTGCCGTCCCTAGCCACCGTCACTTGGCTGCCGTCCCTCGGCCACTGTCGCTCAGCCGCCATCCCTCAACCTCCATTGTAGTTGCTTGCCACAACAAGACAAAAGAAAGAAAGAAAAGAAAAACGAACTGAAAATCCCGAGAAAGAGGGAGGTGTCAACAATGAGGGCGGAGGAGGGGATGGCGGGGCCACGGCTGTCGCCTTCGTAGCAGCTGGCTTCGTCGACAACCTTCGTGGAGTTCCAGATCTTCGCGGCTACCATTGGCCGGATCGCTTGTGCTTCTGGGGATTCTTCGAGCTCGCGTTTCCTCTGCACCCAATGATATTTCTTGGGAAAAGGCGGTGGTGAGGCTGAGATTTAGGGATTTGAAAGGTTGATAAGGTGATTGAAAATGGGGGAAAACTACTGGGGGAGGGCGGAGGCGAATGCGTGGTTTCTTTTCTGGAAAATTACTGGTGTTGCTGGTTCTCTGCTGCTGGTGTTGTTGGTTTGGTACTGTTGGTGTTGCTGGATCTGTTCGAGGAAGAAGACGAATTTGCTCGTGGAAGAAGACGACACAAAACGGCGTCGTTTGGGGATTTAGGGTTTTGAATTTGTGGGAAAGACACAAAACGGCGTTATTTTGGTGTTAGGATGCTAAAACAACGTCGTTTGAAGGCCTAAGTGATCTAATGGAAACTCCGGCGAGCCACATCAGCATAAGAAATTAATAAAAAAAGGCCACGTTAGATTTCCGGCCGATCAGATCGGCGTTGGCACCAAAGTGAGCATTTTTCAAATTTTTTGGCATTTAAATGATCCGACGAAAAATTTTGGCACCAAAGTGAGCGTCGTACACAACTTATAGCACCATTAGTGTACTTATCCCCGATTACATTTTCGTGACAAGTTTTAGAATTTGATTGCACTTTTTGAAAATTTTAGACTCAGCTTACACTTTTATAACAAGTCTTATGAAATCTAGTACATTTATCCATGTTATCAATTGAAGGGTTGTGTGCGTAAACATCATGATCGAGTAAATTGTGGTTTTGTGAAAGATTTTATCTCAAGAAAGAGGGACCATGCCTAGTGGACCTGCAAACTTTTAGTCACAGCATGTGCTGTGCCTCCAGCTTGATTGCTTTAATGCTGGCTTTGATGTCTTCTAGAGGATGAAAGGACGATGGGAGCTAAAGAGATGTTGTTCCTCCATGCTTAAAACTCCTGTTAAAAGGTCTAGATTGCACTTCTTTTGTTCTTTTAACTATCTCCTGTTAAAAGTAAAAAATTCTAATTTCTAATTTCTATTCGAAATTTATTTCTAGTAAAGAAATTTGTTCTAGAAATAGAAAATGAAATTATAATATCAAAACAGATTTCTATTTCAGACCCATTCTCAAAAATTAAAAAGAAAAGAAAAGAAAAGAAAAGAAAAATAGAGCAATATAAATTGTATCATGTGTGCCCTAAGTGTCCATCACGTCCAAGAAATTAGGTTAGTGAGGAAAAAACAGAAAACACACATGCACTCACACAAAGATGGGCTAGGGTTGCATTCCTTGGTCGTGCCTAGGTAAGGCTGCGACCCTCGCCGGTCGCCACTGCATGCAAGGCACTTTCTCTTAGCCTTGATATAGTGACAAAAGCAGAGACCTAGCTCATGTGGGGCTTGTAATCAAGTTTGCATTAGCTAACTTTAGCTGGAAATTTAGCAAAGTGCAGAATGTCTGAGAGAATTTGAGTATGGATTCGATGGAAGCCACACTGAACATCAAGCAGCCATCGAAGAAAACATACAGTTCAAGAATCCGATCAAGAAAAGTTTAGAGATGGCATGGAATAATTTGTCGAAGTTCACAAAAGGACTTAAAAAAACATGTTGTTCAAGGATCCAAACGAGAAAAGTTTAAGGATGATATCAAGCAATTTGCAAAAGTTCATATTATAGAAGTTTTTTATGAACAAGTTCTAGAGAGTAACCCGACATGACAAGTATGATTGTAAACAAGGTCTATCACGTTCGATGTTGCATCAACCCCAATGAACCAAGGTATATTAGAGCTGCATGCTACCCCCCGGAGAGATCATTTTCGGATGACCGAACCGTATGAATTAGCCTCTCATCTTGACCTTTACCAAAATACCAACTAGATACGAGTAATTTAGGTCGGCTCAAAGTTCAAAGTTCAATTTCCAATTAAGCGGAATTTGAAAGGAAATAATTTGAGGGTAAGCTCAATTTTAGACTTTTGTTATGCCTTTTTGCAAAGTGCGGGAGTCGAACCCGTATCTATTATACTAGCATCCCCACGCCCCCAATTTCCTCACTATTGGCCGCATTCCTAGTGGTGATTATAAAGGCATAAGAGATAATCATTCTATTTATCTGTTTTTCTATTTTTCGGTTTACAAAAATGTTTGGATAAAAATTTAATAAGTAATGCAATTTTATTTTTCTATTTTTAAAACAAAATTTTACTCTATAAATAGATTTGGAATAGAAATCAGGAGTAAATTTTTTTCACTTTTCTATTACTGGAAAAAAATGAGACATAAAAACTATTTTCATTGCTTATCCTCCCTACTAGTTGGCCGTCCACCCATCATTTGCATGCTCGCTGCTCAGCCGTCCACTCACCACCCGTTGCTTGCCCGCCCGCCTATTACTTGTCCACTTGCTGCCCGTTGTTCATTGGAGAGAAAGAAATTTTTGTTGTTATCAAACAAATTTTTATTCTGGAAATAAAAATTTTGTGTTGCTATCAAACGTATATTCATGTTCAAAAACTTGTCAAGGGAATAAAAATAGAAAAATCAATTTTTGATTAGGAATGGTTATCATTCACGCCCTATAATTTCAATGGGTTGCTTCTTATGTAAAACGCCTCCTTTCTTAAAAATATTTTTAGATTATTTTGTGTCGAACCAACATTTAAATTCTAAACTTGTTCGAGTTTGATGTTTGAATCCTTCCACTAGCCATATTATTTCCAAGTGGACGAGAAATCTATGTGGCATTTTTTTATTATCAATTTTTCTTTGTTTTTTTGTGAACATGTAGAAAAACATAGAAAGACGAAAGAGAGAGGAGTCTTGAGGGAGGGATTGTGCTCAAAGAACGCCGCCACGGCCGACCTCTTTGCATCAAGGAGGGCCAACAACCTCTCATCTGAGCTAGGGCAAGAATGGCTGGCCCTTGCCATGCCACCGGCGACCATAACCCTTGGTAGATCTATGTGAGGGCAAGTGCCCGTGCTCAAGTGGTGGTGATGCCACCCCCCGCTACCACCGAGAGAGAATCCACAAGCCCACACAAGGGGTTGCCAACCCTTGGTCAGTAGTGGTGCCACCACAATTGGAGCGATGGTGCTTCTTGTCACGATCGCGGCGAGAGGTTGCTAGCCTTTCTGGCATGAAGGGCCTATGTACAATGTCCCTTCCCCTCTAACACTTGTGATTTTTTTAGGGTTAATATCTTGAAAAACTCCAAATTGGTATACTGTGACAAATTTACCACAAATTTATTTTTTTATTATGAAAAACCCAAAATTGATATACCAATGATAAATTTATCCTGACCGATGATAAAAAAAATCCTAAACTAGTACATTTATGATAAATTTGCTCCAAACTAATTTATTCAATTGCCAAAAATTTGAAAAAGGTATATTTGTAACAAATATATCTTATGTTAAATTTGATCACTACCATGAGAAATCACTAAAATTGCATAACTATAACAAACAAAAAATAAAATCTCAAATTGGTACACCAATCAACTATCGTGTGTTATTTAACTTAGTAAACAAAAATTTGTCACAATTATATCAATTTATGGTAAATTTGTTAAAGATATACTAGTTTGGGATTTTTTGTTGTTAAAAAATTAGTTTATGGTAAAATTGTCACAAATGTATTAGTTTGAGATTTTTCAAGGTATTAACCATTTTCTTTATTTTGTAAATATTTTTTGTCTTTTTTTTTTTTTAAATTTTAATCTTTTCTAAATTTGCAAATATATATTTGACATGACACTATACAAACAATGTCATTTCATGTTCAAACAGCCGCCATAATCGTGTTTACTGCCATGGGAGATAAAAACAAAAAGCCCGCATGTGATCTTCCATTTCCAAATAAAATTGTGGAACTTAAAGGAAGTCCTAAAATAAATAAATGTGAAAGTTTTAGGACTTAAATACATTAAAAAAAGTTTAAACTAAAGGTTGGGTTTGGTGACTAGGATTAAGGCAAGATTGTATGTTTGGTTGTAGTATACGATATGATAAGGCCAAAATAAAAAGGATACATCATAGATGAAAATATTGCACGTGAGAGTGGAATAAAGTTAGATAAGATTTCTTATTTCATGATATAAAAGTTATTTTCTCAAAAATCTAACCCTCTCTTTCTCCTCTGTACCTCTAGTTTGCCACCCAAGCGAGTTCATGTTAAAGGTTCACAAAAGGAGTGAGAGATTCAAATTGCAGAGGTGAACGACCATGCTTTTTCTATCTTATTAGATTTGATATTATTTGGCCGATCTATCTTTCGATGTTGTTTTGGCGTGTTTATCTTTCTCGTTGTAGTCAATCATGTGATTCTTGGAATACTGCAATGAGCCCTTTTGCCTTTTAAGGTCTAGATCGTAAAATGTAGTTGGTATTAAGAGTTTGTTTCTTTGGGGCGAGAGAGTTGAGAAAGAGTCGGCAATAATTATGGATTGATGACTAGAAGTTACTTGTGCATCTTCGGATTCTTAAGCAGTAAAACATAAAATATTTTTACCATTCTTGTTGTGCAACTTTGAGATCGTTAGTATTGAATTGTGAAAAAGGGTTGGCACTACTTTTCGTTTGTGCATTTCCGGCTACAAAAATGAATTAATTAGCATGAATTTGTGAGATTCTTCCCATTTCAATTCTAGGCTTGCATTATTATCATTTCAAATAGCCCTATTGGTTTGAGAAGGATCTGCAGTGGGGCTTTGAATGATTTTGCCAATATCTAAACCTAGCAGTTTGTGCCTGCCTACTCTCTCTCTCTCTCTCTCTCGTAGATATGTCCATAATAATAACAAAGAAATTTGTACCATTTTGATATTATGGGAGATGAAACTACATTGACATATATGATTATGGTATACCCTAGCCCTAAAAGGTACTACCATAAGATTGCACATTTGTTATAAACCAAGCTTGTTTATATTATCTTAATAGCTTCAATGACTTAACTTGTTTAAAACAACTTAGGATGGATAGAAGCAAATTTGCTCAATAATGTGAGTTGAAACGTAAAATCGTTTCTTAGCTTGGTTAATGGTTCATGTAAATGTTAGGTTTGTTGAGTTAGTCCCTTTGTTTTTTTTATGACATTGAACAACCTCGAACAATGTTCTTTTTTTTTCGAAGTTGTGAGCTACATAGATTTTGCCTTTTATTTTTTTATTAAGGGATAAGTGCATTGAAAATCCCACAACTCGTCACAAAAGTGCAATTAAGTCATGAAATCTATAAAATGTAATTAAGTTGTAAAACTCATCAAATTGGTTTAATCAAGTCTTTCAATTATTTGCATTTTTTAAAAAATTTAGATACCAATTACACTTTCATGACAACTTTTGAAACTTGATTATATTTTTTGAAAGTTTTAGAGTACAATTGCCTTTTTGTGACAAGCTTTACGACTTTCAGTGCACTCATCCATCTTATCAATTGAAGGGTTGTGTCTTTAAACATCGTGACCAAGTAAAAGTTGGTTTTGTGAAAGATTTTGTCTCAAGAAAGTGGGACCATGCCTAGTGCACATGCAAACTCTATGTCACAGCTTGTGTTATGTCTTCAGCTTAATTGCTTTAATGCTGGTTTTGATGTCTTTTAAAGAATGAAAGGATGATGGAAGCTAAAGAGATGTTGCTCCCTCTGCTCACACCTTCTGTTAAAAGATCTAGATTGCACTTCTTTTGTTCTTTTAACTATCTCGTGTGTTCTGAATTATTTAAATAAATAAAAAAACTATCTCGTGTGCTTTTGACATGGTCCAACAAGCTGGGGGCGAGATTGTCTTTCCACAACCTCTTTTTAATAATTAATAAGCAAATTGAGAAATCAGTTGGATTTCTAAGTTTTTTATTCTGTTTACCTCCACGGGGGATAACAATAAGGAGTGCATAAAAGAATCGAAAACCATCCGGTAGCACTTGACCAGCCCAGAACCAATGATTTTTAAGAGAATCAGTTGGGTTCCCGATTTTATGGGCAGTGGTTTTTAAGGAAATCAATTCGGTTTCCTATTCTATGGCCGGATTTATATACCCATATTGGACCAGTATTATTTTTTAATATTAAAAAATGAAAATTCGAAATTACTAAATCTGAAATGTGGGGCCCGTTATTCTCCCTCGCATTGCGTCTCTCTCGGTTCTCCACTTCCCTTCTCCATCTTCTCTCGAAATCACTCCAACTCCGTCCCCTTCTCGCATTGCGCCTCATCTTCTCAAGCCTGATATTGTGCAGTCGATGACTTGTAATGGCTGTGAACCAGACATTGAGCATTATGAGGACATGTAGAGAATGACAAGGCCGTCATCTAGGCCCCTCGAGCTCTGCAAAGCTCGCGGGAGGTCCACATCGAGACTGCGCAACCATGATCTGGTCCGAGCCAAAGGCGACAACCATGGCCAACCTTTGATCTGTGCCATGGACGTCACAGCCAGAGGCTCAAATGAACTACCGATATGGGCAGCTTTCTAGCCAGAATCACAACTCCTGGATTCCAAGATAACTTATCGGTACCTCGTAGATTTAGACGTTCGCGAACCTGGAGGAATTGAAAGAAGAGTAATGGGAATGTTCATGTTTCTTCCTCTCGCTTGGCTGTTCTTCCCGCTGTAGGTCGAGCGGAAAAAGCTCTTAGACATGGCTTCTTTCCCTCCCTATTGGGAACAAATAAGCGCGGGGAAGAGGGAAGAGGGAGAGGGGGGCCATCGATTTTTGATATAATCGGACGGAGCTTTCTCGGAGGAACCAGATCGCAGCTCTAAAATCACAATCGTGTGCGTTCTCTACAATCTTTGACTGAGATTATCATGCCCCAAAATTTTCAACATTTCAAGCTTCCAGAGACATTTGGCCTTGATGCCTGTGTTATCAATGGGTGGGTCGGATCAGGTTTGTGCGATTCCTGACCGGACCTAAAACGTGCGCTTGACCCAACCCAAATCGATACCTGAAATATCATATAATGGGTCGGGACGAGTTGGGCTGGGCCAGGCCGGGCCAGCATTGGTTTTTCCTTTCACTCTTCATGCATGTGCAACGATGACAAGGCAGTTAGTTAATTGGTAGATCGATTAGCTAGGTGTTTTGTCGTCACTGCGCACACATAAAGAGAGAGAAAACCCGTGCCGGCCTGCTTTGACCTAGCTCCACCCGACCCGAATTTAACACAAACAATAGCAACACCTAAAAGGCCTGATTCCAAAATACCCTAATTTTAGTGTCGGGCTGTGTGGGGCCGGGCCAGGTTGGCTTGGCCGGGATGGGTTTTTTGACATCCCTACTTGATGTTATGAGATGTTAAAGTAGATGTTTGTGAGTATTGTTTTATTATCAGATGTAAGCTGAGGCATTGCGCAATGATAGGTTTGATGCGAATTTTCAGGCGACAGCCGTTACATGACTTGATGTTCTAGTGAAAAGATGAAAAAGGTTTGATATGAAAATGCAGTTCTTATAAATTTTTGGCATGTAACTTACTGCATGAGTGAGTTTATGCCACTGGATTGTGCAATTTGGTGGCATTCTTTTTTTTTGGAAGATGCAACCTTGATATTCAAGTTTTGCTTGATTATTAGATTTTGGCTGTTGGGGTTTAAGTTGTGACTTCTCTCTTGTATGGGCTTCTAAGCTCTACCTGGTCTGCACCTACTTCCCGATGACCAAGCCGAGCCTTTAAAGAGTAAAAAAGAATTCGGTTAATAACATGATCTGGCTGGTGGGTATTTGGTTTTGGGAGCTTCTACACTGAAAATTGACAGGAAGCTTGGATAGACATCAGGCTTTCAGTGGACAGTGTAATGAAAACAAGATGAGGCATAGCATTCCTCATGATATTAAGGAAATTCAATTAGTTCCTATCTCGTGGGAGGTCGGCAGGTTATGAATGCTGGTCAGTGTGCTTTTGTTGCTCGATTTTGACTTGAACTTCATGTGATAAAAGATGGAGCTTCTTAACAGTACCTGAGGTAACTGTAAATGTTTCCTGCCTTTTATCTCTTGGTGCTGACTTGATATGCATGCGAATATGTAATGTGTAATCTCGTATTACCTGCTGAATAGTTTCTATTGCAATATACAGTCGTTCTATATCTCCGTGGCGATGCAAGAGTCGTTCTCCAATAGTGAGGCGTCACAGAAGTCGCTCCCCTACCCCCAAAGTGCTATAGAAGGCAAAAGAGTAGAAGTTCCTCATCGGCTCCTACTCATAGCTCTTCTAATCCAAGCCTTGGGTCTGTGGAGTGCAAAAGTGCCAATGAGAAATTGAGAAAGGAAGAAGAAGAGAGGAAAAGGTAGATCTGAGTCAAGTTATGTTCTCTGCCGTGTTCTAATTCTGATTTTTCCCCTCCGTTTTGTATCTTTTCATTTTACTGAGTTTTTTCCATTTTGATCTTTTCATCCAACTGGATGAGGTTTCTTTTTCTTTTTTTTTCTTTTTTTGGGGGGGGTTGGAGTAGTTCCATTGAAGGGTTTGTTTTTCAGAAAATGATCTTTCTTGGGTTGCATCATTTCCTAATCATACAGCATACAGTAAGGGAAGAATGGCTTGGACTTGTTATTTTTTATTTCATAGTACATGAGCTGTGTTTAGAATGAGTGCTTTTTGATTTTATTGGGAATTTGTTATGGTTATTTCTTATCGATGGATCTGTTTTTCTTTATCCTTATTAATGAAATTGTTTGAGGATTTAATTTTATTGAAGATTTGTCTGTGAAGAACTAGAAGCACAACAACTAGATGTATTTGCATTTCTACATTGCTAAGAAAGTTTCTTGAGTTTAAATTCCATTGAATGCTGTTGAGTGCCAGCTCATCCAATTTTGAGTAATTTTACATAATTTAAGAGTTGATAATATATTCTTGAGTTGGCGTTGATCATGTCTTGGTTCATTGTCACTTTTCATCGTTTAAATTCGAGAGACATCAAGAAAGTGCACTCTAATGTATTATTATTGCGAGAAGACATTCTTTATGGGGACAAAACATCATGTACATTAAAGAATAGCCAAAATTTTCTCTCACCTGAATTAGTTATGTAGTGGTACTACAACCAGGCCTTAGGGCATGACTATTCCATAAGGAAGGAGTTGAAAGCGTGATCAACGCATTGTCTACAAGTTGGTGACAACTATGAGGTTATTTATGGGGATTCTATAATTGATATCCAAAGCATTATATGTTTGATATGCACTGTGGACAATGTAATATGAATTTTTTGGATAAATGGTTTACACAGCAATATATGCCCGATATGCTCGACACTCTCTCTTGAGCGATTATTTCTATAACTTCTGTTTGTTCCTTGATTAATGATTGATGTATATGCATCCAAGTTACCTGTTTTCACGTACAAGTGTCGATATACAATGTTAAGATATATGGTATATACATTGTGACACATTTTCTGACATCTTAAGCTAGTGAGTAAAAATGGTCAGCTTAAGCATATGCCATTGATGCTTGCTTTAGTGAAGCGCTTAGTTGTGGGGCTCATATTCTTAGGGTATATGGGAGATTTCAAAGGGCATTAACATCAATTGTGATCTGGAAATAGAAAACGATTTTTCGTTTTGAGCTAATTGTCTTGGGGGAAAAATTGTTTATAGAATGGACAAGGTAGTGGAGGCTGTTGAAGAAGTGAAGAAGGAATGGGGTGAGGCTTATGTCAAAACCCAAGAGCATATAGAGGCAATTGAGGAGTATGGGAAGTCGAGAGAGGAGAAGAATTCGCTCCCGAGGTCGAACGGTCTGGCGCAGGATGGCTTGGCTCTGTTGAATTCGCTGCAGTTTAAACTTGATCTTCTCGCCCCGCAGCTGCCCGCCATTGATTCTGTCGATTCTGCCAAGTCGTTGCTCGAGTCATGGAAGACCCAGAGCCAAAAGTAAGTTCTCGGTTCTTAATTTGTTGACCTGAGACTCAATGTGCGTAATTTTGTGAACTCTCGAAGACGATCGCTTCTTGTGGTCATGTTGCCATTAGCAGCTGGAGTAGAACTTACGATTGGGAGCCAAATCATTTGTTTGAGAAAAAGGTGTTGGGAAGTGTAGACAAGGAGGAAGAATTTTTGTTTTGAGAAAAGCTAATGACAGCTTTTGCTTTTGGAATTCCTGTTGCTGAGGGTCTTTTTTTATCCAAATAATTAGTTCTCCTGCAAAAGCTGCAGGATGAAGGTACAACTGTAAGTGTTTTTAAGTAAAAACTGAACATACCATCTAAAGTTAGTGAAAGGAGCTCGCGGAAAGATAGAAGAGGAGGAGAAACATCTTCAAAGAGAAAATATCCCGCTCGCAGCTTTTGCAAGAGAACTAATTATTTGTATAAATATTGTTGGTTTCAAGATAAACCGCACCGCCACTCTTGTAAAAGAGATGGCAACATGGAACTAAAGCATTAAATGCTTCAACATCGGCCACTTTGGTGTAATCATTCGACATCAAATTCTACAAATTTTCAAATTGAAAGAACATTCATCTAGATGGACTAGCTGTTGAAATTCCTTTCGTACAACTTTGAAAGTTACACTTGGATAGAATCGATGGATGACATTGCTAACTATTATACCAAATATTGAAACCAAAAGAATAATGGTATTATGAACTTTGGAAATTTAAAATGAGAGCACCAAAAAATGGAGAGAGAACTTTCTCATCGAGAATGCATTCTCTTTGACTTCGTACTACAACTTTCAATCTCATGGCCTTTTATGAAAGTTGAACGTGCACAATAAAGCACAAATGTTGACAATATTTAATGAAGAAATATAAAATAGTTTAGGGTGCACTTGGCAACCAATCAAATAATAAGTGATTTTATTTTTGTGTTCTTGAGAATAAATTTGGAATAGAAATTCATTTGATAATTATTTTTTTGTTTATGGGAACAAAAAACTATTTTTTTTGTTCTCGAGAATAGATTTAGAATAGAATCAATAAGTAAAAAAAAAAAAAAAATTGTTTCTTTGTTTCTAGGAACAATTATGAAATCAAGCACAGATCTTTTTTTTTTTTTTTTCTTTTCTCATTTTCTCTTCTTCTCTCTTCTTCACCCAATCAGTCACTAGCCATTGCTGGCTAGGTGAGGTTCAGTGAGTGAGGCCGAGCCTCGCCATGAGGGTTGTATGGCCAACAGCGTGGCTCGACCTCACCCAAATTTGCTAGGTTGAGGCTCATGGTGGCCAAGGAAGTCTCTAGCAAGCTCACCGAATCTCGCCCCTAGTTCTCAGCCACCGCCATTGTTGGTCGCCTACGACCGGCCACAAATAAGGATAAAGAAGAAGAGAAAATGAAAAAGAAAAAAAGAGAAAATAAAGAAAAATATAATAAAAGTATTAAAAAATGAAAAGAAACAAAAAAAAATTAAGAATCCTACTAAACGTATTTATATTTCAGGAGTAAAAATTTTGGGCGGTTACCAAACGCCTTCAAATATTTAGAAATTATTTCTAGAAGTAGAATAAAAAATAATCATTTCTAAATGGAGATTGTTCTCAGGAACATAATTGTTACCGGACGCACTATTATTTTGTCAAAAAATATTAACCAACTCTGCCTTCAGCATAGAAGTTTTCATTCTTGAATTCTAAGGAGAATATGTAGTCCACCATAAATCAGGCCCGTCGATATCTTTTCCATCTTCATGGAGGTTTTGTCAACATAATAATCAATTTTCTTGGTCAAATTCAGACAACTTTTGGTAAGTCAAGTTGTTCCAAAAAAGACATTACATCAACGGCCAAATTCGACAGAATCGATAGATAAGTAATTTTTATGCACGCATTTTTTGCCGTAAAATTTCTTCTATCTTTCATGGCCCACTTTGCATGTGCTCATTTTCCAAGCGAAGGATAATGGGGGTGGAAAGTCAATCCACCGAAAAGACAATTATGCCCTTTTGAAATCCAAATGAAATTACTATTTATCTTGACGTGCGCTCCGACCAAAAAAATAAAATAAAAATAATCTTGACGAAGAGAGAACCCCTACTGACTTTTTCTTTTTGCTTTCATTTTCCCTCGACGACCCCCTCCTCCCCTCAAGGCTTCGTACTCTTTATTTATAGAGAAAGACTTGAGTTTATTTTTTTGCAGATGAAGATTTTCTGATATAATTGCACATCCTCACTCAACTTCTTAACAATAAAGTTGCTCCAAAACATTTGGCTGTTGAGTTTTTGAATTCAAATTTTTTTTTAAATTTTTTTCCTCTATAATCAAAGATTATCTTTTATTTCTAAAAATGAATTTAAATTAGGTGTCAACATATGGAAATTAAATATCTAGGGGAAATGTCAACATAATATCTAAAATTGTTGGGTGTCTCTTTAATTTTGTCTCAAATATTCGACTCCAATTGAGTTTCCATACTCAAATTGAATTTTAAAGTGACCCAACTTAAGGAAAAAAAAATGGATATTTAGTGTTGGTAGCGGATGGCTTGGGCAGCCCAAGCTTGTAGCCCAACACTAATCCTTGGCGGGGGTGCAGGGGTGGTGCCTCATGGTATGGAGCAGTATACATATTATTTTCTAAAGTTATTAGGTTTTAAGAAAAAACATAAGGAGTCTTAAGGTTTTTCGAGCCAACTTTTTTAGTACTTGAATTTACATATTGAAGTTTGCTTCTCTTCTCTCTGTGGTTTTTCTCATAAGTTTTTTCACGTAAATCTATGTGTTTTTTTTTTTTCTTCCCAATTTTACTTTTGTTGTAATTTCCACATAGGTCATAACAAAAATAGATAGTTCACTAATTATGCATGGAAACACGAACACCATTTACACCATGACTTAACACCCACATGATGATCTTCCAAAGCAATTCAAGTGAACATATTTGCTTGAAATTTTCATACACAATCATGCTCAAAATAGGAACCGAATAATCGTCCAAGATATTTCAATTGATACAATTATCTGATAAAGTGTATTGAGGCTTTTTTTTTTTTTTTTTAAGGAAAAGATGTTATAGAGAGGTAAACATAATTTCTTTTAAAGTTCAAATCGAATTAAAATTTTCCCACATTTGAAAGAGGACTTCAAAGTTCAAATTGGTTGCATCAAGCGAGTATGCATTGGTTTGTTGAGGAAGATACTACTGTTAGAAAGAAACGATGCTTGGACAGCTAACCTCAATGTCACAGAACATCCTCGTAAACATTTTTTATTTTGCCTTTTTTTTTTTTTAAAAAATTATTAGTTATTGTCGTTAGACAACTTTTATTTGTCTTCTTATAAAAGCCTTAAATTTATTAACTCTTATACGAACTTACAAGACGTATTTTTTTAATTTATTAGCTTTTCTCCCGTTGGATACCAATTAACTTTCGTCTGCCCACAACTCTTATTTTGAGTTGTTTACCGTTGCCTTTTTTTTTCCTTAAAAATTTTCAACTTTCCTATTGAGATATAAACTTACCAACCCATTAAAAAAATCAACTATTTTCAGAAATTAACAACCTTAATTAAAGTATATATCAATTTTTCTGCAGTTAAGTTACTTGCTAGTTTTCCATAACCAACTCTTATCTATAAGTTATTGATGTGTCATTTACTTTTAAAATGACAACTTTTTATTTGTCTTTCTTTCCAAAACCTTAAATTCAAGTAACCCATGTTTATTTTTTTGTTGAGTTTGCGGATAAGTGATGGCTACGTTGGTAACCAGTCAAATCAAAAACTTGATTTGAACCATATCTTATATATATGTATATTTGCAAAACTGGTTCTCACTGTGGGCGTGCTCTCATCATTAGCAAGATGCCTCATTTTTCCACGCCTTTGATGTGGCCACTCACATCAAATTGCTATTGACATCTAAATTTTATCATTTTATTTAGGACTTAATCGCATACAAAATTAGGAATTAATCACTAAAGAGACAAAGAAAAAAATAGGAAGTAAAGAGTAAACTAAATAATTTTCATTAAAATGCATCGTGTATGTTTTCATCAAAATCTATTATGCGTAGACATTAAGAGCATTTACATAACCATTACTAATTATTAAAATTTAAAAAATTTAAAAAAGAATCGAAAATTTTAAAAAAGGTAAAGTAAAAAAGAAGAAAGAAAAGTAAAAAAAATCATTAAAAGGTATTGTACCGCATATTGAATGGTCTTTTATATTTTTTTCCAAAAAAGTCATCAAAAAGAAAAAGATAAAAAAATTATTTAAAGAAATTAATTACAAAAAATAAAATGAGAAAAGAAAAAGAAAAGAAAAAGGAAAAAAAAAATGAGATCGGGCCGGGGCAGGTCAGCCCGGCCTCTCTCTTTCCCTTCACGCATTCTGCAGAAAAGAGGCGGACGTAGGCGAGCAAGAGGAGGTACAGAGGTTGATGGGACAGGCACGAGCCTCGTACCGGAGTTGGTGGTCGGGGGACAGACCGGCAGCAACAGCTGGCTTTGGCAGAAGCCCATGCGCGCTGGTTGGTGGTCCTCAAAAGAGGGAGAAGATGGGTGAGAAAAAGGGGGTTCTCGGCTGGCTTTTTGGGGGTAGAGAGAGAGCAAGAGAGAAGGAGAGGACGAGCCAAAGGGAGAGAGGGAGCTCGTAGGAAAGCTTCGCCGTCGTTCGCCGCAGCCCTTTCCCATTAAGCCAGGTAGGAGCGCTTCTCCCGTTGGAACTTGCTTGTACCGTTAGAACTTTCTGACCAAAATCTTGACAAGCCGAAGTGAGTTTAAGACGGTTCATGATGTTTTGAAGATAATGCATCATGCTTAGGTTGAGGAATGCTTCCGGTTTGAACCTATTACTCGAGTTCATGAACGCATACCATCCGCTCGACGCTTTGCTTGGATGAAGCGTTAAACATTTAGGAACACCGAACTTGAGTATTATTAAGTGAATCGTCGCAAAATAAGACAGATCTGGCATGAAACACGTCTATTTAAGCTTGTATGCATCATCTCTGGCTCGAAGATTGCAATAAATTCACTCTGGAACATGTTTGTTAAATTGCGTGTTAGCCGGTCGATAGAATGCCTGAGAGAAGGCCGAAATATCTATGCATGTTAGAGCTCAACATCAATTCACATTTTGTCCTGTATTGGTTGGATTTGATTTAATATTAGTATTTTCTCTGTGTTTCCACGCAACTTGATGGAAAAATCCCACTCGAGTCGGTCGCATATGCATTTTTCCCTGTCGGAAACCCATCTCTCACGGCATGCCAACGGTTTGAGGCCGCATTAGTTAGGCTGCTCTTATCTATTGTTATGTATCCGTGCTTGTTGTTCACTAGGTTACTTGTTTTTTTTTTTTTTGGGGTGGGGGCGGGAATAGGTGGCCGGCGGGGTTGGTGATGGTTGAAATGGGTGACCGGTGGGTGGACGTGTTTCTGTGGTGGTGATGGACGGCGGCCGAAGAGACGTTGTGTCGAGTTTCCCTTGTTCTGGAAAAAGTTGTAGGCGTGCCTTCGGGAGGACTCGGAGGAAGAGCGTCGCGAGGAGAAGACAACCTTCGGGAAAGAGAAAGAGGGAGCAGGGAGGAGAGAGAACAAAATAAAAAGAAAGAAAAAATCACGAAAAATCCTAAATTTTTACTTCAAATTTTTTTGACTCAAAAACATTGAACTTCTACCGCGTCACACATTTACCCTAATATAATGATATTAAAAAAATTTCAATTCTTTTTTAAAAATTTCAAAATGACAAAAATTCAAAAAATTCCGATAATTCAACAACTTTCAAAGAACATAAAAAATAAAAAATTTCAGAAAATATTGAAAATTCGAGTTTTTTTAAAGATTAATTAAAAAATTTAGAAAATTAAGGAAAATTAAAAAATTCTCAGAAAAAAAAAATTCCAAAATTCGGAAAAGTCTAAAAATTTCCGAAGTAATTAGATAGACACAAAAAAATCAAAATATTAAAAAAATCAAAAGGTTTTGGAAAATTAAAAAAATTCAACTTTTCTAAAAAAATCCAAAAAATTCTTCTTTTTTTAAATCTTCAAAAACATTAAAAATTAATCTCTTGGTTTATTTTCTCTTAAAAAAAAAATGGAAGTATTTCAATTTAGAATCCTGTTCAAAAGGTTTTAGTTGTCCTTAAAAATGAATACCCTTGATTGTGCAATTTTGACACTTTGATTTTGGCTTCCATTTAGTCTAATTAGGATTAGTATTTATCTTTTCTTTGATGTTAATTTTTTGCTCTCCCGTGCAATTTATTTAAATGCTTGTTTTTATTGTTAATTATTATTTTAATGATTGTGCACTCGTATGATTACTTCGCATGTTAATATATAAGTATAAGATCAGTCTAGATTGCCCGACAAAAACATCCTTTTTTTTTAAATGAAAAAGATTAGGTATTAAAAGGGCACTAATTTGTTAATTAGTGTAATCAAATCCCAAAACCTAAACTCTCTGAAAGTGAAGTATACTCTCATACCTCACTTAGTTTTTAGCCGACCCCAATAGGCTAGTGGCGACTCTTTATTACAAAATTCCTATAAATCCTCCAATATCGCGTGAGGTATGAGCTTGGAAGAGCTCGTGCTTAATCATGGGTTATAAGCTCGTCTTTTAGGTAATACTCCTAAACCTATATTCCCTTCCCCGATGGATAGGTTGCGACAATCACATGCATTGTTCATCTAATTTTACACAACGTAAGGTTCCATAGCTTGCATATCTTATTATCCGCGTGCAAACGTTCCATGTTGATTGGAATAAGGTTACAATAGAAATCTATATATGGGATGGAAAAAAGAGTGACTCCTTTAGTTTAAGCCTCGTCTGTATCACAAAAAAAATACAAAGAAACATGACAAATTTTATCGTTCCCAAAACTCAATGAATACTGATGAGGTGACGGCAACGTTACTCCTTACTCCTTGGAAAGTAACGGTGCTCTCCAACCACAAAATTTTTCAAGGAAACAGACAACTTAGTGGGATTCTTTACATTACAAAAATAGATTAAATAAAAATGAAAATAGAAAAATATTAAGGAATTGAAAAGAATTTTATGGAAATCATTATCCAAGTGAAATATTTTAAATTTCATATAGAAAGACTAGTTAAAATATTTTTTTATAAGACAATTAAATTTCGGATTTTTATTGACAACACCACTATGTAAAACATTTTTCATATTTGTAGTTGTAAAAAAATATATTCATCATTAAAAAATGAATACAATTATCAAAATTAACACTTGAACCCTTATTTATACAACTTCAATTTGAGCCAAAGCAATCCAACTTAACTCAAAACCAAAATCATGATCAATTTGCTATCCAAAAATGAAATTTATTTACAAATTTATAGTATGTTGAATTTGTTTGATTAAATCTTTTGCCTCACTTCCTTTTTTGTATTTTGTATAACCCAACTTTTCACTGTGCTAGCCAAATTTCAATTTAACATATCTTAATTAGATAAGTACATATTGTGTCCAAGTTCAACAAATGCCACAACAAGATTCATTGTAGTGTACAATTTTTTTTTTTTCACTTTTGGATAATGGTTTGGTATCTCATTAAAGAGAAAAGCGACCATAATGGCACCATTATCTACAATCAAATGACGGATTGTCTTCCACCGCGCAATTTAAATCGAGTAACCCACAAACTTTTTTTTTTGGACGAAAACCCACAAACTTGAGTAGCAGGTTTTTCCACTTTTTTTTCTTTGGGGGTTGGATCCGGTTTTTCCACTTCACGAGTCTATTTAGAGAGAAGGCTGAAGCTTCCTAAAAGGACAAAAAAAAAAAAAAAAATTCTTCAGCTAAAGTTCTAACATAATTTTCAGAAATACAAATTGTTTTTTAATTGCTGGAAATGATAGGAATTTCCTAAACATTCTCTTTATATTTCAAGAACCATAATTCTCTAGAAATCTGCATGAAAGAAAAAGTGTTAAGGTAAGTCTTAAGGCCAAGTGAAAGGTGAAGTAATTTATATATGCTTAAGCATTATATGACATGCCACTTCGTCAAATATGAAGAATAAAGTGCTATAAAAAGTTCTTTAAAAGAACAAATAAGTTAATAATATAAGCGAAGGGAACAAGATAAATTATTCATCCAATTTCTTTGGGAAATTTGGAATGAAATCTCAATTATCGGGATTTCCTTTAATCCCTCTAAGTGGAATTGCTTAAATGTGAGTACAATAAAAATAAGATAGAGAAATGATAAACTTGAAGAAAACCTACAAAACATCCATAATAATTCAAAAACTATGATTTGTAATCATTTGTGATCACCGATTGAGCCACCATGACCATGAGCTTATCTCGAGCAGCCATGATCAGCCATGATCTTGAGCTTTGCAAATCGAAACTCCAATGGTTGTGGCTGCCACGCTCATGGTTGTTGCAAGCTTAGAGCTAGAGCTCATGACTACAACGGTCACAATGATCCTCCTTCTCTTTCTCTCTCTCAATTTTGTTTATTTATTTTTTAATATTGTTTGATGTGGTGCCTTTTTGACTCCTAATACTTTTCAATGAATCATGACATGACATATGTATTTCAGTGTGACACGTATATTCACCAACGTCTATATCATTAATTCTGTAATCCATGACATTTTCTAAAAGGTTGAGGGTCGTTTTTTAATATAAAAAAAAATTAAAGATAGAAGAATGATTTTGATTTTGATTTTCGGATAAAAATAAAGGAATAATGGTTATATTATTCCATAAATAAAATAAGAAAACAAAACCTTCATTTCATCATCTGTAGTGTTTTTATCTAGTTTCCTTTTTTGAATTAATTAAGGTTAGCAAATATAATAATATATTGTTTAGATTTCAATCGGTTGTCCATTCCTTTGAAATGGAGATTGCGGCCCACAATCCACCATCATCATCTTGGATAACGGTGGCCATTAGGCTAGCATCTCCCAAACTCAATTTGTTGAATAAGACTCGAGTTTAGACTTATAGGCGAAACTCCTAATTTCCGACATCTGAATTGGGAAATTTAAAAGGAAATAAATTAATGGGCCACGCAATTTCCTTAACGTATTGGAATCCCCATCCCCACCCACTTCCATTAGCATGGGCTTGTGTGCCCAATAGATTAAGGAAAGTTAACTTGAATTAACTTAATCTCACTCGGACCTAGGAAATTATTAAAAAAAAGAAGAAGTCCTATGCATATTGTACTTATCTCAATACAATTCTAGACCTTTCAATTTAGCTAACTTAGTCATAAACCTTTTGAAAATTTGTTAATTTAGTCTATCCAAACAATTTTAACTGAAAATCGCTAAAATTGACGTCGGTTGTTTTATGTGACACTGCCAACATAGCATGTCAACACCAGCACTAGTGGTGTAATGTCAATAATTTCCGGTCAAAATCAATTTTTCAATAGTTTTAGGACTAAATTGGCCAAATTAAAATATTTAAGATTGAATTGTTAATAAGTGAAATAAGTTTATAACTCCTTTGGTGATTTTACATGAGGACTTTGCATCAGATTTTGACTCTGCCAAGTGGGCTCCACGCTAATATATATGTATTTTTTTCAGCCTAATTCCATAAGAAGACCTCAACTTTAGGTTCAATCATAATTTTTCCAAACTTTTAGTTGCCTAAAAAAGTCCTAATTTTCACTCTAGTCTCATATTTGGCCACATCTCTAAAAATTACCACTAATTTCTTGGAAATGATCAACATGAGGTTATTAAAATAAGTAACTTCATCAACACTGTCAAACACAATAATAGCCCCCTCACCTTCGTATAAAATAATAACAATCTCTTAATGTCATTAATATTGAAGAAACTAGTGGCAATTCTTGGGAGTTTAGGCAGATTTAGGATTAAAGTGAAAGTTGAGGATATTGTTTAGAGAAAATAAAACTTGAGGCAAAAATGGGATTTGACCTAAAGTTAGCATTTTTTAAAAGAAAATTATCCCCTTTTTTTTTTAAGGTTTTGTTTAGTGTGCCTAGTTCACATGTGTACTGCAACTGCGAGTGGCGCAATCAGAGTTCTTTTACGGAACAATGTTATTTGTTGTCAAGCATATCGGACTTTAACTATCAAAATATGTGAGGTAATTTGATTTCACTATATAATGGTCGTGGGTCCGTTTCTTCTTGTATTGTGTTGTCGTCGACTTTAGATTGTGGATACGAATGGGCTATCAAGATACGCGTGAAGATAACAGGACTCTTCTCAACGATGTACAGTCCGTGTGTGACGAAACAGCTCCCTTCATTTGAAGTGGAACCACTTGTTTTTTTTTTAATCGGTTCTACTTTATTTCTATTTTAACCTTCACTCTCAAACTTTTACGTGGAAGTCAAAACCCACTTCTAAAATGAAATTATCCACACCCCAACCCTTTTGAAAAGTGGGGATTGTCCTCCTTCCATATTGGAACCACTTGTTGATGATTGAGAAAATTGTCCCAATTCTTCTTGTATTGTGTTGTCGTCGACTTTAGATTGTGGATACAAATGGGCTGTCAAGATACGCGTGGGGATAACAGGACTCTTCTCGACCATTTACAGTCCATGTGTGACGAAACAGCTCCCTTCATTTGAAGTGGAACCACTTTTTGATGATTGAGAAAATTGTCCCGTCCTCACATTAGTTCCCGAATAATTTCCAACGCATCCTCTGCCCCTGCAGTACCGCCACCAGCAACCTCAGTTACGTCCGCACCTGTTCGTCTTCACCAGATCTCGCGCCAGCCCAACGAAGCTTCGCCGATCGCTGTTCCTGTGCCTTGAACAATCCTTCACCAAGTCGCCACATCAGTCCTCCCGCCGGTGGCTTCCCGTTGCTGTAAACAAGCCTTGCCGGTGACCACCACATTCGACGGCTGCCCTTTTTGCTAGGATCCATAGCCTCACCACCAGTCCATTCAAGTCGATAATACAAATTAGGTATTTCCCTAAACCAAATCCAATCAAATTGGGCTTATTTGATTCTAACTGTGATTGGTTTTGAGATTTGATAACATAACAATGTTTGGATTACCGTGAAAATAATAACTTCTTGTGAGTTACTAATTCTTGAAATAGTACACCTCATAACAATTTATAATTATTAGTTATGTGGTTTTTTTGTAGTAATTCTCACTTTAGATTAAAGATTGTCACCCAATCATTTCTCTTTGAGAATTTAGGGTTACCCCACTTAGGAAATTTCCTATTTGAGTTGCACACATAATCGAGATTTTGATCTTTAAGAATAAAGATCAGATTATCGATGACTTTTATTTCCTAATTTGGGTTAAGATTAATATTTGAATTATATGGGCTTGCATCGCATGTTGCTAATTCCATAAATTTTCATGTTATGAAAAATACAAAAATTGCATTGCATGATAGGATAGATTGGATTTATATCAGTTTTCTAATTTAGAATCGCATATGTAGGAGCCATGTAGTAATTTAGGAAATAACCTAATGTTGAATAAGATTTAATATAAATCATTTCTAAATTTAAATAAGGTAATCACATATATTAGTTGGTATCATATTCTAGCTTAAAAGAAAATTCAAAGAAATAGCATGCATATATTATATAGAATTGATTGTGTCTCGATGGCACGTAATTGTTGTCATGTCATCATTGTCACGTCATGTCATCATATCAATATTATTTAATTATTGCATGTTTAGGCCCACTATAAATTAGATTGCATGTCATATTAGAATTAGGTTACATTTAAATTGCATCTATATAACACATGTCATTAGTCTAATGATTTGTGAATGTTAAATTAGAATTCATGTAATCACGGGACTTAGATTATAATTGCATACAAGAAGAAAAATCCAAAAAGAAAAAATATCATTGCATTTAGAAATTATGGTTAGGGCATGCATATTGTAGTGACCATCCTACGAAATACTCGATGTTTTGGACATAAAATGAGCTTTTACTTTGCTTAATGCATTTATGGTTGCTCTTTTTCTAGCAAGTTATTTATTACTTTGATTTGTGGATTGATGCACACCTATTGCATGTTAGTGGTTTATGATCAAAATTGACCAGGACTATCCACAAAATGTTTTTGAAATAAAAAGAAAGATATTTTCACACACTTGAGTTTCTATTTGACCCGTAATATTTTAGTAGCAACTCCTAATTGAATTAAATTACATGTTAAACTCATTAAATCAAAACCTCAAAACTCCAATCGGTATGAGATTAAAAGAGTTCACACTAAGTCTTTGGCTAAGTAATCAATTAGCTTTCCTTTTGACAATTTATCTTGGGGAAGTTCGCGACATGGATATAGTACTTTTCCTTGATTTAATTTATTTTCATGCCGAATAGAATATGGTTACAACGGGATCTATATATGGTTAAAAAGAGATTCATTCCTATATTTTAGGTCTCCCCCGCATCACGAAAAAGTACGGACAAGCATGGCCAATGTTATTGTTCCTGCGACTCAGGTCAACACAAACGGCAAAGCGATCCCGCTTCTTGGCTTTGGAACAGCCGAGTTCCCGTTTGGCTCCAATGACAACGTAAAGGAACACATTCTCCATGCGATCCAATTGGGCTACCGGCACTTCGACTCGGCCTCAATTTACCTGTCTGAGCAGCCCCTTGGAGAAGCCGTGGCTGATGCCCTCGAGCTCGGCCTCATAAACTCACGTGAGGAGCTGTTCATCACCACGAAGCTCTGGTGTGGCGACGCGCATGGTGACCGCGTTGTCCCTGCGCTTCAGAGATCCCTCAAGTACAATCTCAGTTAACATACGAATCATACTAGTACCAAGTTTGTGCGCTTCATTATCCTCGTTTTCACTACATCGATCGGTTCTTGTGAGTAGGAATCTTGGGCTCCAATTCGTGGACCTGTATCTTGTGCATCTTCCGGTGAGCTTGAAGGCAGGGGAGTGTGAATTTCCGGTGAAGAAGGAGGATCTGCTTCCGTTTGATTACGAAAGTGTGTGGAAGGCCATGGAAGAGTGTCAGAAGCTGGGCTTGGCCAAAAGCATAGGAGTGACCAATTTCTCATGCAAAAAGCTGGAGAAGTTGCTGAGCATTGCTGAGATTCCTCCTGCTGTCAATCAAGTGAGTTTATCGTTGGTCCATTCGAATTCATGTTTCCTTAAAATTGCTCCAGAAAAAAAAATGTTTCTCATAACAAAGAAAAGCTACCAAAAACATACTTTCCAAAAAAAAAAATGTTTATTTCAAGTCTAGAATTGCACGCACCTCTTTTATATGTTCATTCTAGGCGAGCAACAAGGACTGCCTGAACTGAACCAGCCAGTTTTGGGTGGTTCTCAAGGGGCCGGTCCGGTTCCTGGTTCCATAAGTTGGAATTAATGATTTTTGGTCTGGTTCCAGAGGTAGAACCGCCTTGATCGACTTTTTTTTTCCTTAAAAATCTTCAAAGAACAGCAGCCTCTCACGCTTGCTCTTCCTTCTCGACTCTCACGTCTCTTTCCCTCTCTTCATGGCGGCTGACGGCGTCCTCCAACATATGGAGGAGGAGGGCCTTCTCGACAAGCCGGGTGTAGTGGGAGTCGAGGAGGGTGATGGGGACAGAGGCGGAGTTGATCTGACCACTATTGAGTTGGAGGGGGCCAATGGGGCGATGCAGAGGAGAGAGGAGAGAGGAGGGAGGAGACACAACAAACGTGAGGATTCAAGAGGGCTCGACTGCGAGCTCGGAGCGAGTTGGAGGTGTAGAGTCTCTTCCTCATCTCTCAAAAATGGAGGACTTGTCACAATGGTTTTTGTGGAAGGAGAAGGGGAAGGGGGTTTGTGTAGAGAAGAGAGATGGAGATGGGACACGACGGATGAGAGAGAGAACAAAAATAAATGCCTCTAATCCGATAGAGACTTCTGAGGAAGAAAACTAAGGCTGCATTTGATTTAGTATTTTGAAAGTTCCTTAAAGAAAAATTTGAAGTGTCCGACAACTATTCCCCAAGAAGCTTTGGGTTGAAAGTTGGCATTGGGAAGGCTGAAAACCCAATGCTAGTAGGAATTAGCATTGAGCTTTTAGCATTTAACCACATGCTACAACTAATTTTCTTATTCCAAAACAACTCTCGCTAATTTATCAATTTTCCAATTTGCCCATTGTTATTGTTCATATTTTCTGAGCAAGGGCAGCAACGACAGGGTTAGATCGGGTCTGCAAGAAGTCACCGAGGGGCGAGGCTAGATCAAGTTGGCAAGTGGTCGGTGAGGCTAGATTAGGTTGGTTGCTTGGGTCACGAGACCTTGGAGAAAATCGTCTGAGGTTGCGTGACCCCAAGCAACAAGGTTTCAAGTCACATGCCCTCGGCCGATTGCTTGGGTTGCGACGCCTAGGGTTGGGCAACCCTCACCAAGGGTCGCATAACCTTGGACGATGGCAATTGGTGTCAATTCTTGCTCGCCAGCACCTTAGCCCTTCGTCAAAGGGTTTGATTTTTTTAATTAAAAAAATTAGACCCAAAAGCCTTTGCAAAAAAATATTTGTTAAACACTATTTAGGATGAAATAGCTTTACAAAAAAAAAAAAATTACTAAACGCAATTTAAATTTCCCTTGTGAGCTTTAGGCCAAAATCATTTGCATTTTCCTTATTGCATTTTCTAGGGCTTATTTGCAAATCTAAACCAAATCCACCCTAAATGCAATAGACAAGGACATCATATAGTTAGAGTGGAGACCATGCTGCTCTCTTCAATGTTTAAAGATTTGACTAGTTTCATTGGACCAGTTCAGTCCCAAGTTCTTAATTTTGAAACTAGTCCACGATTCAATTTCCAATTTTATCTTAGAAGTGGACTAGATCAGGAATCAATCATTTCCGGTTTATTTAGTCTTTGTGTGCGATTTTGACTTCAAAATAGTTCAAGTTCACTATGTGTGTGTTGAGTAGGAGCTGCGGAGTTTGAGGTAAAACCTTTTGATGCTTTATTTATTTATTTTGGAAGAGATGAGAAATACCATGGCTCAAGTCATTTTGATGCTTCACCCAAGAGAGGGAAAGGATCACTCTGAATTCCGATGCGTTTAACATATTCGGTTGAAAAAAATTGTAATTGAATTGGGTCATGTCGTCCACCAGCATAATACCAAATTTCCTCTGACCCTCAAGCCTTGGTTCGTGGGATTGTGCCAGAAAGATAAAAATCCCATCCTCTCTCTTTCTGTTTCTCCCTTTCCCCTCGTTTCCGACGAGCTACAGTGTCCATGAATACCGCGGCCTCACTGTCCAGTGTCCATCCTGCTGCAAAAAAAAAAATGATTGATCAATAAAATAACTACAAAATGAAAATAAATTGTACATATTAGAAAACGACTTTTAGATATCTTACTGAAACGAGGAAAGCACTCATACTAAAAAACCTAATCATACTAGGAAACCTATTTTGATTGAATTTCCTTTACGACCTCAAACTCGAGAATACTCTCAACACACTCACCATGCCTGAGCCGTTGCCCTCACTGAGCTTGCTGCCGCCGCTGTCAGTCGAGCTGGCAACGCCCATGTCATCCCATCCCCTCTAGAACTCGTGGGAAGGTCGCCACCTTTGCTGTGAGTTAAAGAAAGGGGCTTCATGGTGGCCTCGAGATGTCAATGGAGGCGCACCAGCGAAGGGATGTTGTCAGTGTAACGACCGGTCCAACAATGAGAGGGAGTGGTCCACAAGGTCAGAGGGCCTAAACAAGGAGCAATTCTTGATATGCTTTTAAGATGGTGAAAGAGTAGATTAGAACTTACAAAAATATCTATTGACATAATGACAATGCTTAACATTGGAACTCCAGAAGTAAGCCTGCTCAGGTGGTAAACACTCTCGTGATGGGTAACCTTTTAGAAAGTGTCCACTCATATGCCAAATGACAAAATTGTAAAGCTCGCTATCAGACAAGTCAAAGTGGACAATACGTTAGTGAGTTAATCCAGAGTACTGCGATACAGTATCTAAGTGGGATCCCCCTCCAATAGGTGTATGGTTTGGGAACGAACCATGCAGAAGTTGGTGAGCTTGTAATGATTCGATCAGATGAGGGTAGAGAGTAGTCATTGGGGCCTAAGGGCTTGGACAAGGAGCACTTCCTAGCATGCTTCTAGGATTTTGAACGTGGTTAAAATGAATTGAACTGTGCATTGAATAGGAGGAGAGTGATTTTGAGATGTGTGTGGACATGTGTGAAAATTGGAATTAATTCATGGAGTTGTCTTTTCACGTAATAGCAATGCTAAAGAATCACTCCTAGGATAGTTGACCTTCTAAAAAGGTACCCTCCTTTACATCAAAGGACTAAACTATGATGCTTAACATGAAAAATGGCAAGGCAGATAATATCTTAATGAGCTAATTCAGGGCATTGCAGTCCGCGAGGCGAATGAGGCTGAGGGTCAGGTTTTGGATTTTTTATTTTATTTCTCTTTCTCCGTTCTTGTGCTTTGTTCCAGATTTACAAGTGTACGGTATAACTCGCATAACTCATCAACAAAAATGATTAGTTGGAGAAAACATCCAACGAACACACAACCCTCTAACTTTTTCGTGCATAAGTTTTAAGGTACATTTAAGACCTACATGGATGGCAAAGGCAACAATGTCAAATCTCCTAAAATTGGGAATATTACAAAAAACCCATCAACCTATTATATTTGTGACAATTCAGCTTTAAGTCTTTTAATAGTGCTAATTTAATCCTAAATATTTTCAATATTACTTATATGAACACTAACCGAAGCTGATGTTTTTTTTTTTTTTTTTTTTTTTTTCTTTTCTTTTCATTGACTTTTTGGGACTAAAGGCCGAGAAGGCTCGACAACCAGAGGAGAGGGCCGAGACATCCTCGCCAGATTTGGGCATTGCGGCCTTGGCAATAACTAAATTGACAAAAAAAAAAAGTTTATGACTTAATTGGTACAATTGAGGGTATCATGGCCTTGACAAAATATGGGCAAGGGGCCAAGCCCTCATTAGTCTTGAAGAATTAATGCATCATTTAATTATCAATAAAGTCAAAATGGGTAACTTGAGCTATGCTAGAACATCATACGTAGGAAACTCATATATAAAAGGGTTAATATTATAAAAAAATCTCAAATTGGATTTGCACTAGACTAATTATTGGATCACCAAAAATCTCACTACACTTGTGACAAATTCACCTTGTTAATATAGATTTTTACGTAAATTTGCTATATCAATTGATTTATTGCCATGTGTCATCCAGTTTAGCAATTCCATAATAAAATTTATGTAACCTAATGAAGGGTAAATATGTCACGAGTGTACCAATTTGAAGTTTTTTGTTATCAAAAAATTAGTTTGGGGTAAAATTATCACAAATGTACAAATTTAAGGTTTTTCATGATATTAGCCTAAAAAAATATTGGAGGCGTTGAGATTGGTGGACAACATTCATTACAGTATGGAAAATATGATAATATCATCATGATATTTTTTGTAGGAATAAGCGTGAAACTTACTATAATGAGATAACATTTTTTCTTCAAAGTGACTAGTTTCAATCTTAAATAAGATGAGTCTTAATTCCTTGGACTCTTACAAAAGGGTATAATTTTTATTATATGATTTAAATGGGTGTGGTTGATCATGTAGGTGGAGATGAACCCTTTGTGGCAACAACAAAAGCTAAGGAAATTCTGCAAGCAAAAGGGAGTACACATTACCGCCTTCTCTCCGTTAGGCGCCAAAGGAACTTTTTGGGGGACCAATAGAGTGATGGAATGCGAGGTGCTACAAGAGATTGCCAAAGCCAAAGGGAAGACGCATGCCCAGGTTGTCATCAATCTCCTATGCACTTTATCATTCTCGAATTGGATGATGCTATGCATTCATATATTGATTCAGATGATTAATTTAGACACTTGGTCCTCTCAAGTCAAAATTCTATGTAGCTAGGATACGGTCAGTTATAATTACGTAAAATATAAATCCTATAGAATTAATCAATTTGGTTAAGGGAAAGATATAGCCTTACAACACATAAATATTCCTTAACATCGGATCACTTTATCGCATTGTAAGATATTTAGCGGATTTGTTGACCAAGTCCATTAATTGAGCTAGAACTAAGTAAAATGTTAGAACATTACTTATTTTTATTAATATCTATCTGGTTATTATCATTGCACATATATAAGCAAGTTTACTCTTTACTTCTTATATGATGAGAAAATTATACAAATAGTCTCTAAACTTTGGCTTAATATATAATGTCATCGTTGAATTTTTAGTTTGTTTAATATAATCTTTGAACTATTGCTAAATATTCAATCTTGTCCCTTAACTTTAGATAAGATAGTCTGAATGTTTCCATAATTATACTATTGCTTGAATGGTAAAATATTTTTTCATTTCAAAACATTTCCAAAACTAACCAAAAAAATATGCTATTTTTTTTTGTTTTTTTCTGGTCTTTGTAAATATTAGTATAGTTCTATTCAATATTTTTATCTAATGATCTCTATATTAATAAAAATATAACATCATTTACAGTTATATTGTTTTCATAAGAAAATATAATAATGATATTTATTAATCTCTGGAATTATTGCACTTATATAAATTTAAATTTAAATTCATAATTTTTTAGATAGATAAAATCATCAAGTTTTCTTGTGTTAGTGTTTTTTAATTAAGTTTAGCTAAATCTATAAATTAAAAATTAAAAATAGCAAGATTTTCAATCTAATACAATTGCAAATGAGGTTTAACTTTTACTATAATAGAGATCATAAGTTAAATTTTACTTGAATAAAAATGTTGTGATAACTATAAAGACAAAAAGAAGTTAAAAATAAAAATTAAGCCATATTTTTTTTGTTGATTAAGGAAATGGATTGAAATGACAAGATATTCTGAAATTTAGCCAATACTGCAATTGTGAAAACTTATGAATATTACTGAGTGACTAACTTGATTTTGTTAGGGATAGTTAAGAAACTAGATTGAACAAAATGAAAATTGGACTAGAATAATTTGAGGATCATATGAAATGAATTAAAAATTCAAGGATAACATTGCATATTGGGCCAAAGTTTAGAGATTATTTGTGTCACTTTTCCTACATGGATATGTTTCAAATAATGGTTAAGCTCATATTTTGGCTATATTATTGGTTTACATGAAGGTTTGTTTAAGGTGGGTGTATGAACAAGGAGTTAGCGTGCTGGTGAAAAGCTTCAACAAAGAGAGGATGAAAGAGAACCTTGACATATTTGACTGGAGCTTGAGTCTTGAAGAATTGAACAAAATTAGTCAAATTCCACAAAGAAAGGATTTGTCGGACTTGAAATAGTATCCCCAAATGGTCCTTACAAGTCTCCTGAAGAGCTTTGGGATGAGGAGATTTAATCAAGAATCATTATATTCATTCAATAAGTTCATTCAACTCGAGAAGTATTGAATGACTTGTTCAGAGATTGTTGGACCTTAATGCCAAATGAATGCCAGTCCCTTCTATTTTAGAATAGCATAATTATGTTCTCCCTTCCTTTAGTATTTTGAATGGAATCGTGGAGTCCACTCATTTAAGAAGTTTTGACTTACAATATATTGTTATTCTCACAACAACTCAAAATCTGTTAGCAAATTCCAATAATAATCTAGCTATCATGCATGCTCATACATGACAGCTTTTGCTTTGTTCCAATTTTGTGGATGGTATAAGTAGATGATTAAACGGCAAACGCTTAAACTGATTTCTCATATTTATGCTAATCTTCTAGACTTAAATACTTCAAAATGTTTCATATCTTTACAAATTAATTACCTCAATTTACTCGTAAAAGACCTTAAACAGAGTTCCACCAATTGATAATACCAGCTTCCTTTCCCTTTTCTTTAACTATCTTATAACTTATCTCTCTTTATATACAACTCTAAAAAGAAAAATAATTACTTTAGGGTAAGAAAACATTCTTTTTCTTAAATAATTTTAGTTCCTAACTTTTTGGATAGATAAAATCATCAAGTAATAATAATAATAAAAAGCCACCTTTTTTTTGTTGATTTAGGAAATGGATTGAAATGACATAATATTTTGAAATTTTAGCCAATATTGTAATTATGAAAAGTCTTAAATATTACCAAATGACTAACTTGATGTTTTTATGGAAAGTTGAGCAAGTAGATTATAAAGTCTAAGGACTAGATTGAACATTTAGGGATAGTTCAAATACCATATTAAACAAATTAAAAATCCAAGGATGACTTTACATTAAGCCATAGTTTAGGATTATTTATGTCACTTTTCTTACACGGAAATGTTTCAATTGAATGATTAAACTCATATTTTGGCTATATTACTAGTTTGCATGAACGTTTGTTTAAGGTGGGCATATAAACAAGAAGTCGGTGTACTATTGAAAAGCTTCAACATAGAGACGATGAAAGAGAACTTTGACATTTTCGACTAGAGCTTGAGCCTTGAAGAATTGAACAAAATTAGTCAAATTCCACAAAATAAAGGATTGGCCGGACTTCAAGTAGTATCCCCAGATGGTCTATACAAGTCTCCCGAAGAGCTTTGGGATGAGAAGATTTAATCAAGAAGCATTATTTGCTTCACTCAGTTCATTCAACTTGAGACTTACTGAATAAATTATCCCAAAATAGTTGAGCCTTAATCCTAAAGGAACGCTAGTCCCTTTTAATTTCCAGTGTTCATCCGTCATCGTGCAGTGTAATAAAAAGGTGCTTCAAATTGTAATAGAGAGCTGTTCTAAACTCAATTACATAATTAATCAGAAAATATTTATAAGGATTGACTGGCCATTTCATATTAGAGTAAAATGGAACAATCAAATAACAATCTCGCGCATTATTCAAATATTGCCCTCGCCATAGCCAGCAAGGATCACCTTGGCCCACGGCTAATGAAGGCCCAACGACCCTAGGTGGTCAGAATTGTATAAAATAAAGAAAAATAATAATAAAAAAGAAACAAACAAATAATTCAAAAAAATTAAAATATTAACAAAAATTCTCAACATCGGCGTTTGTCGTGCTATGTAAGATGGCTAACATTCATGTGAGAGATATCCAAATAAAGTTTGTTAGATGGACTCAATTGGTAATGTGAAATTGTTTATGACTCAATTGACAAAATTTTGAAATTTATGACTGAATTAACAAAAATGCAATAACTTTAAGACTTTTTAAATAATTTTCCCTTATTTAAGGTATTTACCAATTTTTTTGCAATCAAGTTATTGACTAGTTTTCCATAACCAATTCTTAATTGTGAATTACCTATGTGTCGTTCATTTTTATAAGTACAACTTCTTATTTGTCTTTCTTTCCAAAACCTTAAATTTTCCAACTATCATGTACAATTACAAACTTCATTTGAGTTATTAGTTTTTCTCAAACAATGTCACTTATTAGTTTTGTTACCAAATCTCTTGAGTTGCTTACCAATAGTTATTTATATTTTTTATTAAACTTACCAACTTTTCAATTGAGTTACCACCTTGTACTTACATAAATTATTTACTTTTTAAAGCAGTTTGCATAAATAATCTAATAATGATGGTCATTCTTTTTGTTTTTTCGCCAATACATAAGCAAGTTTATATTTCCATTCTAAGATTGTTTGTGTAAAATTAATAAGGGTCGTGGTTTCTTTCAAATCTGGTTGGAGGAAATTATCTTTTTGGTTAGTGTGCAAGGTTATAACTCACACTTACTTTTTATTAAGTTCGCATGCAAGTGATGTTTATATTGGTAATCAATCAAACAAAAACTTGATTGGAGTAAAGTATAATGAAGGAAGGAAAATATGGCCCCTAATTCATACACTAGCGATGTATGTAATAGAAATCTTTCGTTTATACATGGTCTACGAACAAAAGAAAACTTCCCCAATTAAAAACATTAAAAAAAAGAAGCAAGATTCTCTCTATCACACACCTAAATTCAATTAGTTATAGAGTTATGTGTTGACACCTAAATTTTGATGGGTCCATTTCATTATTTATTAATTGGATTGAAAATTATGGATTAATTTAATTCCTATCGTAGCAAACATAATTCCGTTAATTGCATTGCATATAGAAATTAAGAGCATTAATTGCATTGCATATAGACATTAGGAGCATTTGCATAACTAACATTAAAATTAAAAACGAAAAAAAAAAAGAAGCTTGTAAGAAATTATTTTATTTTGGGAAAAAACCACGAAAAACCCCGAACTTTGCCCAAAATGACACATTTACCCCAAACTTTTTTTGTGACGTGAAAAACCCCAAACTTTGCCAACCGTGACACATTTACCCCAAACTTTTTTTTTTTGCGACACGAAAAATCCCGAACTTTCGTTATGTGACACATTTACCCCAAAATTAGAGGGCATTTTGGTATTTTCATTTTTTAAATTTTTTTTTACTTTTTAAAATTTTTTTTTTCCTTCTCTCTTCCCTCCGTCGGCGTCCGGCGGGGGCTGCCCTTGCCGGCGTCGGGCGAGGGTCACCCTCGCCGGCCTCGGGCTGGGCGGCCCTCACCGGCGTCGGGCGGGCGGCCCTCGCTGCGTCGGGCGAGGGTGCCCTCGCCAGATCGCAGGGCATCCTCGCCCGGCGCCCTGGCGAGGGCCGCCCTCGCTGCGTCGGGCGGGGTGTCCCCCCTCGCCCGGATGGCGAGGACCGCCCCTTCGTCGGGCGAGGGTGTCCCCCCCTCGCCCGACGCCGGCGAGGTCGGCTGATGCCGGCTTCCCTCCGCCGACTCCACCATGGCCGGCGGAGGGAAGAAGAAGAAAAAAAAATAAAAAGGAAAAAGGAAAAAACAGAATAAAAAGACAAAAATGCCCTTGATGGGGGTAAATGTGTCACGATTTGAAAAGTTCGGGTCACAAAAAAAAAAGTTTGGAGTAAATGTGTCGTTTTCGGGCGAAGTTCGGGGTTTTCGTGGCTTTTTCCTTTTATTTTTAGCGAGACCGGGCGGGGGCAAGCCGGCCTGACCTTCCTTCTTTTCCATTTTTCCTTTTCTTTTCCCCCCAGCCCAGCCTCTCCCTCACGCTCTCGCGGACTCTGCATAGAAAGAGAAAATGGAGGCTTGCGCGAGGAGGAGGACAGAGAGCAGAGAGAGCGAGCGTCTCACCAGATTGGTGGTCGGGGACGGCCAGGCCAGCAGCGACGGCTGGCAAAGGAGGAGGCCGCGCGCGCCGCCTGCTTGAGAGGTCAAAGGGAGAGAGAGGAAGAGACCGAGGATGGGGCTTGCTCGTCTGTGGAATTTCGGAGAGGGAGAGAGAGACAGAGTGGAGAGACCGTGAGAGCAACCCCGATAGACAGAGAGAGAGAGAGAGAGTTTGAGAGCGACGAGCCCTCCGGCAATAGGCCCATAGGAGGCGTGCGAGGTGACCGGAGGTGGTCCGATCCATCGAACTCGCCCTCCATTCGCCGCCGCCGAGTAGGGTAGGGGGGACCCTCGGCCCGCCCCTTGTTTGTGTCCTGTTTTGTCCCGTTACGGGCTCATCGGAACGGGCTCTCGTCGTTGCCCGGTTCACGTGTGTTCCGGCCTCGCCCGTCTGTGCTCTACTGGTTTTTGAGCGTTTTCGGCCCTTTTTTTTGTGAATCCGGGTGCCAGCTCGACTCTTCAATGAATCTTGGTCCTCCTCTCAGTCGACGCCCGCCGGATGTTCGATGAAATGTCTCTGTGATACCCATGAAAGTTTATCTCTGTTCACATTTTGTGGGTTTTTTATGTCATTGTCACGATTCCTCGCTTCTTTTCTTTATCACGGTTCCTTTCGTGTGCGTGGTGTGTTAAGCCTTCATCGTTCCGGTGATGGATGATGGCCGACCGCCGCTCTCGTAGAGGGTTAAGGTGGGATGGTGGATGAGTAAGAAGCGTTCAGTCTTGTATCTCCAGTGAAATCCAAGGGGGATTTTTAGTGTCGAACTTGCTGGCATTTGCTTAGGATGGCCGAGTAAATTGATCTGTTAGATTCTGGAATGATCTGGGAACGAGGGCGTCAGTAGAGGAGTTTAAACCTTAAAATAATAAAAAAAAAAAAGAAAAAAAAGGGGGCGTGAGAGGGTAACTATAAGTAGGGGTGTAAACGGTTTGGTTCGGTTCGGTTTTTGAAAACCGAACCGAACCGAACTCGTTAGAGAAAATTTCCGAACCAAACCGAATAAGTCCCGAACCGAACCGTTAGGTTTGGTTTTGATTTTTCAAATTTTGGGTTTCGGTTTTCGGTTTTCGTGTTGTTTTTTTTTTTTTTTTTTTTTCAGGACAGCTTACCTTCTATATAAGCTCCTTGAAGCATTGATTGACATTCTCTCTAGTTTTTGTGCTATATTCAAGAAACGAACATCTATGTCTTTGAGCTAGATCTCTTCCTTCTTCCCTTGTTACAACCCTTTCACTCTCCAGGTAAACCCAACTAAATTAGGCAGTGTGCTTCAAAAAAGATTTTGTAGTTACATACACCCAACTAAGAACTGACAGGTGACACCTCCAGGTAACTCGAGATTATACATTAAACTTCTCACGAGAAAATATATAACTGAATGCAACCACCATTTGCAAACTGCTGGATTTACTAAGAAGTATTCTAAGGCCTATTGAAAATACTGATGCAGACATACACAGACTAGAAGAATTCTGATTCACTTCCTATTGTACCAAATCCATTAAAGGATGTAGTATAACTCATGTTGTGACAAAAAGAACCCCTGTTACAAGTGTATATATTCTACAATCTTCAATAGAGAGTAAAAGGAGAAGATAAATAAAGACTACACCTTTACTCAATTACTAAATAACAAAGTAAATAGATGGCTCTATTTATAGATCAATAGAGACACTAGCAAAACCTTAATTTCCTTATATATGACCACCTACTAACTACTAGCTAATAGCCTAACATTATAAATGTATTTCAACAATTCCCCTCAAGCTGGAGCATCCGCCTTGCATATGATAGTTGCAACTCTTAGATATGGACCATCGTTGACACGGGTTAAGATAGAATAAAGTATAACATTTGTGTGATTGACCTAGAGCCTGCAGAAAATGTGCAGCATCTACAGATTCTTGAGATAATCCATGGTTTCCAGCCAATTAAAGCTTACCTCCTTTCTGCTGCAGCCGTGCTAAACTACGGTACAAGTACAACACTTAAAATAAACACTCTCACATATCAAATTTCACACTGTTTGGGCTTTGGTAGACATGGGCTTAAAATCAGCCAATGCATCTTGCATAATGGGCACTCAACTATTCTATTTTCCTTTTTACACTCAACTATTCTATTTTCCTTTTTCAAATCACACAGAGCCACTGAGGCTGCAGTGCTTCTCTCTTAGAAGTTTGCCTTTGGGCTTGGTGACTTCCTATTTTGAAGCTCTCACTACTGGAGGCTTCCTTGAAGCTCACATATGTGTGGCTTCCCTAAAGCTCACCTTTGTACCCGGTGGCTTCCTCTCTAGCCTGAGGCTCTCTGCCTTTGTGTGGTGCGAGGCCCTCTCCTTAGCTTGAGGCTCTCTACTCCACCTTCGGTGGCTTGAGGCTGTTAAGCCTCTCTTTAACCTTTGAGGCATTTTGGCCTATCTTCAAATGCTTCATGTGAAGCCTCATATTAGGAAGTACTGACATTCTTCAAGAGTTTTCATGTCATGCCGAACAACCTAACACGTGTCCAACACCCTCCCACACTTTTAGACAATTTTTGACATTTGGTTAACACGTATCAGAAAATCCGACACCTAGCCAACTTTCTAAACACTCTCCTACAGGAATTTCGATATGCGAGTTTCTAACACGTGGTTCCGATACGTGAGATCAATTTTAAATTTTTCAATAAATGATGGGTTGAAATATATATGTGAAAAAATAAAAAAATAAAAAATAATAATAAATGGGGAAAAAAGAAAAATTTGGTATTTTTTTCTCTTCTAACTCTCACTTTTCATTATACACAATTCACTCATTAAGTTTTTTTTTTCTCTTCTCTTTCGACACGTCTAATACGCGAGTACAAAATGTGAATTGCTTATTTTTTCTCTAAATTTTATGGATTATTGGAATGAACTTAAATTTGTTAAATTAAAACAACGAATAATATTAATAAATTGTCGATTAATATTTCTAGTGTAAATTCATTATAGAATTTATTATTTATTTATTTATTTATTTGTGAATATCATTACATTTAATATATAACGTATCCTAATATATAGAAATTTTCTATTTTAAAAAAATTGATGTATCGATATGTCGTGCCGTGCCATTTTATGTGTCAGTATCGCTGTTACTTAGGCCTTATATATAGGTGAAGTTTCACCGCCTTCATTCCCTACTTTAATGTGAAAGGATCTGCGGCTAACTTTTTCTTCAAGCCCAAGTTAGCACGTTGAACCCTGCTTTCCTTCTTCCTTTTGACCGACGTGTTCACCGCTTCTTGAAGGCTCCACTCGCAGTGACTATAATATTATTATAATGTGACATGTTGTTTTATTTATTCAATATTTTGTCTTCAACAGCTTCTCGTTGCTTCTTCATACTTGCGGCTTCTTGTTCTCATTTTAGGCGTTGACTTAAACAGAAAGAGCCCTCCGAGATGGCCGAGAAGAGCAAAGTCCTGGTGATTGGAGGCACTGGATACCTCGGAAAGTCCATCGTGGAAGCGAGTGCTAAGTCCGGCCACCCTACCTTCGCTCTCGTGAGGGAGTCCGCTCTCTCCAGCCCCGCCAAGGCCAACATCGTCGAAGGCTTTAGGAGCTTAGGCGTCAATTTATTTCATGTGAGTAGTTATTTCCGTGTGATTGTGCTTGTTGCCGCACCTGGTTCTGCTTCGACGGATTGAAGCTTCACCTGCCGTTAATCTGGTTTGCCGTTCTGAGAAATGTTTTTAGCGGTAGAATCGGAGTTGATTTTTATCTCACGCTCGTACGGGTTGATGGAGTCACCTTACGATTTGGTTGCTCTTCCTATTCTCTGATATATTGTCTTTGTATATGGTAGAAATCAGAATTCACGTTCATCTCCTTTTTCAAATGCCTGACGAAATCTCAGCTTTGCATGATGATACAAGCGTGCACATTTTCAGACGAAATCTTGTGGAAACTTCTGTATGCTTTAGCTGTTTATGAGACAGCTGTAGCTACAGAGCTGCACTTTGCTGTGTAGACAAATCTTGTTGATGATTGTTGACTTTATCGATTGCTTATTGAGGTTCCTGATTATTTGATTCTCAGGGAGACATACACGATCAAGAGAGTCTACTGAACGCAATTAAGCAGGTTGATGTGGTAATTTCTGCAGTTGGGACAGAACGAGTAGAGGACCAAGAGAAGATTGTTGCTGCCATTAAGGCAGCTGGGAATGTCAAGGTGGTGCTGTTTCTAATAATTTCATTTTTGTTACTATAAAGGTTGCTGTGTTTGGATGTGAAGCTTCTTACGAGCAATTTGAACTGGTGAAAATCTTAGAAGGGGATAAGGTGTATTTTAATTGGTGTTCTGTGGGTGAGCACAAAGGTGAAAGTTCTAACCACTTGTTGCTACAGTCTAGGGTGACCAGAGAGCTTTGAGAGCTGCTACTATGTGTGGTGTTCAATAGGTCATGCTGTACTTGGTGAAAGAAGTTTTGCTAAGCTGGCTTCTTTATAGGAAAAGGAGGAATACTGACAGGATATGGAAAACAACACCCGTTTGCTTGTTTTGGTGCGTCTGGCTGGAGAGAAATAGGAGTTCCATAAAGGAAAAAGAGAATAAATAAAGTGGATCCAAACTTAAATATATGTGTGAGCTTATTCTCTCTTCTGGTACAAGTGCACCTCGTTCTCCTTGTGAGATCCGCCTTGAAGACTTGGGATGGATGGTCTTATTTATCTGCAGACTTTAACTTGTTTTTCTTAAATGGTCATGTATTTGTGTAGAAGTGATCTGTAGGTTCAAGGATAACTATTTCAAACCCAAGTATAGGACAGTGCGGGAAACATGAACTAGTTACTCCTGGAAATGGTCCTTTTGAGTAGTACTTACCTGATATCTTATTACTTGTGAAAGTGTCCAAGCAAGCAGAATGTTTGCCAATTTTATACTTGACAGTTTCTTCTATTTTTCTAATAGTAGTTGGGGTCGAATTTGCTTAATTGCTGAATTTATTGATTCACTTATAATCACTTTTTCCTGTTATAGTAACATATTGAAACAACATGAATTTCAGTCTCACATAAGTTTTGTCTTTTTGTCTTCTTTTTTGCCAAAATTCATATAAGTTTGTTGGTTAAAGGGAATATGCTCTAAATTTTTCTTGCTTTCTTATAAAGACATTTCTCATGATTTGATTATGTTTCCTTTTAGAGATTCTTGCCTTCAGAGTTTGGATGTGATGTGGATCGTGTCCATGCTGTGGAGCCAATGAAAGCTTTACTTGCCACTAAGGCTAAGATCCGCCGCCTTGTTGAGGCCGAGGGAATCCCTTATACCTATGTATGTTCTAACTGTTTTGCGGGTTACTTCCTTCCAACATTGTCACAGCCGGGGGCTACAGCTTGCCCTAGAGATAAAGTTGTCATCTTTGGGGATGGAAATGCAAAAGGTGAGAAGCAATTCATTGAATTGTGCATTTTAAGCCATTGAGATTTTTCTGTACATCTTTCGCGATTTAATTACGATAGTGATCAGAGCGAGGAGTAGTTCTTGAAGATTGAGAATTCCAAGCAATTTCCTTATCTAGAGATGTTGGGCCTTTTGCATCCATTAGTCTTCAATTTTAGGGACTAATAGATGATATGAATGTCATGAGGGTTATCTTATCATGTGGGTTATCTTGACACAGTTTCATCTTTTTAGCATATAAAGATGGTTATCTTGATGTATTTGGTTGAGAAAGAACATTTGGCGGAAAGTTTCTGGTAAATCATTTACATTATTATTATTATTATTATTATTATTATTATTATTATTATTATTATTATTATTATTATTATTATTATTATTATTATTATTATTATTATTATTATTATTATTATTATTATTAAATACTAGCTGAAAATAACTTTAGGGACATTGATGGATCTATGATTTATTTATCAGCCAAATTCTAAAAATCTCCCGGTCAATATACAGCGGTGATTAACAAGGAGGATGACATTGGCATCTATACCATCAAATCTGTGGATGATCCAAGGACCTTGAACAAAATTCTGTATGTCAGACCTCCTGCCAACACCTACTCATTTAATGATCTTGTGTCTTTGTGGGAGAGAAAGATTGGCAAGAACCTAGAGAGGGTGTATGTTCCGGAGGAGCAGGTTCTGAAGAACATTCAAGGTTAGGGATGCTTTTTATCAGATTTAAGTACGTGATATTATCTCCATTCTCAAGCTTCGATTGGTCTACTTTTCCGGTCATATTGTAGAGGCGGCGGTTCCACTCAAAGCCACGTTGGCCATATTACATTCTTGTTTCGTGAACGGAGACCAAACCAACTTCGAGATTGAGCCATCGTTTGAAGTGGAAGCTTCGGAACTCTATCCCGATATCGAGTACACAACTGTGGATCAGTACCTTGATCAATTTGTCTGATTATTGAAACCGACTGTGCTCGGTAATTTCTCACATCAACTGGACTCGTATATAATACACGATCATGGATTAGTACCTTCATCAGTTTGTCTGATAGCAGAAATTGACTGTGTTTGGTAGATTTCTCACATTGGTTTGAATCATGAATAATATGGGATTCTGCTAGTTAGGATCCTTGTGTGAAATGTCGCTCCCGCTGATTGTCTTATGGCGTGTACAACCTCCAAAGACAAGGACATACTATGAACATTCGATGTGTGTGCATCTATGTAGTGCTAAGAGAAGTTACTCATGTTTTGGAGTTTGATATGGCTTTATGGCCCAACCTATGAGAAGCTAAAAAGTAGACACGGGTTTATCTAATTTTGTATATTACGTGTGGTACGTCCTCGGTGTGGGTAATGAATTGGAGCCGCCAATGATGAGGTCGAGCCTTGCCCCAGGCATGTGAGGTTGACCCTTGGTGAGGGCATCAAGGTCTTTGCTGAGGCCAAGCGATTGATGGAGGAAGAAGAGGAAAAAGTACGTAAGAAATGAAAAGAAAAGGAAGGGTAAAAAGAGAGTGAAAAAAATATATATATATATTTGCCATGTTACATCAGAAGGTAGACGTTGATTGTATCTTGGGAAGCATCGGCACTCCGACACATGTTTGATATGCTTTGACACATTTCGACATGCGGTCAACAAGTCTTGAAAAATCGGACATGTGATCAACTCTCCCAGCACGTGAGTTAGGAATGACACTTTGACATGTTTCGACATGCAGTTTATGGGTGTCAAAAATTTTGATATGTGATCAATTCTCTTGACACGGTAGAATTCCGACATGCAATTCCAACATAGTCAATTTTTTTTTTTTAATAAATAAGGGGTCAAAATGTAAATATGTAAAATAAATAAATAGTAATAAAAATAATAAAAGGGAGAAATGAGGAAAATTTAGTCTTCTCTTCTCTTTTAACTTTTACTTTCTTGATTCACGATTTTTAGTATAAATTCATTCTAATCAATTTCATTTTTATCTATTTATTTATTTATGAATTTGAATCAAATTAATTTGATTGAAACAAAAATATACATTTAATATATGTATCTAATGTGTTGGATTTTTTTTTTTTTAGAAATGATATGTTGACTTGTCATATCATATCGTATTGTATTGCGTGTCGCGTATCAGTGTCAGTACAACTTAGCATTGTATCCCAAGGTAAATCATTAAAAAAATTAGAACTAAATTGACCAAATCAAAATAACTAAAATTGAATTGGTGTACATGTCAATGGTTTAACAACTAGTCATTCCATATTTCAACACTTGTAATGTTGCTTTTTTCTCCCATAGGGGTTACAAATTACGAATATATTAATCTTGTGTCGGCCAATTAGTTAAAGAACGGTAATCTTGTGATGAACCCTCCTCGGAAAAAGAATTTATTGAATCTCGAAACAATAGCATAGCGGCTATGAATGTAGAGTTCACACCATTTTCTTATCTTTTTCACATGATAAAAGTCAACGTAAAAAAGCGGTTTCGACTACTTCCTCATCATTTATGATTACTTAAATTTATAGCACCATCAATTTTTTTTTTTCGCTAAGTTAAAATCTGTCCTACTCACAATAATTTAGTTGATCACTGAAATCAGACAAAAATCATTTCTTCTGTCTATCTTCCCATTTTCCATGTACCCTTTTTCCAGTGAAGGATTCATCTCAACAAGAAAAATTGTTACAAGGAAAAGATGATTATGCCCATCCAAATTCATCCAATGACGCTCCATCCCGTCACGAAGACAAGAACCCCTCCTCTTAGCACGAGCTCTCTCTCTCTCTCTCTCTCCAGTTACGGTAGAGTCACTTCCGAGACCGATCAAGTTCGTCGGGAAGAATGGCATCTCCGCCGTGAAAACACCCTCCAAGATGGCCAAGAAGAGCAGAGTCCTGGTGATCGGAGGCACCGGATGCATCGGAAAGTTCATCGTCGAAGCGAGTGCTAAGCACGGTCACCTTACCTTCGCTCTCGTGAGGGAGTCCGGTCTCTCCGACCTCGCCAAGGCCAACATCGCTGAAGGTTTCAAGAGCTTAGGCGTCAATTTAGTTCACGTGAGTAGTTCTTCCCGTGCAATCTTGTTTGTTTCCCGCATTCGGTGCTCCTTTGAGGAATTGAAGCGTCGCTTGCCGTTAATCTCGTTCTTCGTTTTCGAGAAATGTCTTTAGCAGTAGAATCGGAGCGCCTTTCATCTCAATCTTTCACAAGATCGAGTTGATATTTGGTGGTTCTCATTCCACTCTCTCTCTCTCTCTCTCTCTCTCTCTCTCTCTCTCTCTCGTAGATATGGATCAAGATAATAACAAAGAAATCTGTAGCATTTTTATGTTAGGGGAGATGAAACTACATAACATATATGATTATGGCATACCTAGCACTAAAAGTTACTACCATAAGATCTCACATTTGTTATAAATCGAGCTTTGTTTAGATTATCTTAACAGCCTCAATGACTTAACTTGTTTGAAACAGCTTAGGATGGACAGAAGCACATTTGCTCAATAATGTGAGTTGAAATGCAAAATGGTTTATTAGTTTGGTTAATGGTGCTCGTAAATGTTAGGTTTGTTGTGTAGTCCCTTTGTTGTTTTATGACCTTGAACGACATTGAACAATATTCTATTTTTCGAAGTTGTGAGCTTCATAGATTTGGCAAGGGATAAGTGTATTGGAAGTTATATAACTCGTCATGAAAGTGCAATTGAGTAATGAAATCTATAAAATGCAATCAAATTTTAAAACTCATCAAATTGATTTAATCAAGTGCTTCAATTGTTTGCACTTTTTAGAAATTTTAGAAATTGATTACACTTTCGTAACAACTTTTAGGACTTGATTGCACTTTTGAAAATTTTAAGACTCCATTGTGCTTTTGTGATAAGTCTTATGACTTCTAGTGGACTTATCCATCTTATCAGTTGAAGGTTTGTGTGCTTAAATATTGTGACCGAGTAAATGGTGGTTTTGTGAAAGATTTTGTCACAAGAAACTGGGACCATGTCTAGTGCACATGCAAACTCTATGTCACATAAATCAATTTACGACCAAAATTGATTTTTCTATTTTTATTACTCGGGCAAGTTTCTCAAATAAAATAGATGTTTGATAACAATGTAAAATTTATATTCCAAAAATAGAAATGCGTTTGATAACAATATAAAATTTATCTTTCTTAAGTGCAATTGGGGGTTGATGAATGGCGGCAGGTGATGAGGGGCGGGCGACTAGCGACACGGGCCGACAACTAGCGATCGGGGAGCAAGCGGGTGGGCAATGAAGAAAATAAACAATGAAAAGAGTTTCTATTTCTCACCTTTGTTTTAGAAATGGAAAAGTAAAAATTTCTAATTTCTAATTTCTATTTGAAATTTATTTTTAGAGTAAATTTATTTCTAGAAATAAAAAATGAAATTTGTTCTAGAAATAGAAAAATGAAATTATAATATCAAAACAGATTTCTATTTCAGACCCATTCTCAAAAAATTAAAAAAAAAAAGAAAAGAAAAGAAAAATAGGGCAATATAAATTGTCACCATGTGTGCCCTAAGTGTCCATCACGTCCAAAAAAAAAAAAAAAAAAAAAAAAAAAAAAATGGGGGCTTAGGTTAGTGAGGAAAAAAAAGATGACAAAATAAATCAAAGGCTACTAACATGAAAACACACATGCACTCACACAAAGATGGGCTAGGGTTGCATTCCTTGGTCGTGCCTAGGTAAGGTTGCGACCCTCGCCAAGTAAAGAGACGGAGCGGTCCTACATCAAGTCCGGCCTTCATTCATGCATGCAAGGCACTTTCTCTTATTCCACATCAAGATTGATTTGATTGACAACTGGATTGAAGACAAGATCTTTCTATACGAAGAAGCTTTACTTATGGAAACCAAGATTTCTCGATTCTCCGGGATGCTGTCCAACGGGTAGTTTGGAAGTGGAGGAGTATTTAAGGAGATCATTGAGATGAGCAAGTTGCTTTCGATCATATACTTGTCTCTTGAGAGCTTTGTAATCGTGAGAGAAATAGCCTTGATATAGTGACAAAAGCAGAGACCTAGCTCATGTGGGGCTTGTAATCAAGTTTGCATTAGCTAACTTTATATGCTGGATTGAAGAAAATAATTTTTTTGCCTCGAAAAATGCAAATTTAGCAAAGTGCAGAATGTCTGAGAGAATTTGATTATGGATTCGATGGAAGCCACATTGAACATCAAGCAGCCATCGAAGAAAACATACAGTTCAAGAAAAAGCTGATTTTTCCATGATATTTGTTATCATTCTCTACGAATCCATTATTATCGAAAAAAAAGTTTAGAGATGGCATGGAATAATTTGTTGAAGTTCACAAAAGGACATAAAAAACATGTTGTTCAAGGATCCAAACGAGAAAAGTTTAAGGATGATATCAAGCAATTTGCAAAAGTTCATATTATAGAAGTTTTTATGAACAAGTTCTAGAGAGTAACCCAACATGCGAAGTATGATTGTAAACAAGGTCTATCACGTTCGATGTTGCATCAACCCCAACGAACCAAGTTATATAAGAGCTGCATGCTACCCTCCGGAGAGATCATTTTGGGATGGACCGAACCGTATGAATTAGCCTCTCATCTTGACCTTTACCAAAATACCAACTAGATACGAGTAATTTAGGTCTCCGGGATGCTCAAAGTTCAAAGTTCAATTTCCAATTAAGCGGAATTTGAAAGGAAATAATTTGAGGGTAAGCTCAGTTTTAGACTTTTGTTATGCCTCTTTGCAAAGTGCGGATGTAGTCGAACCCCTTGTGTATCTATTATACTAGCATCCCCACGCCCCCAATTTCCTCACTACTGGCCGCATTCCTAGTGGTGATTATAAAGGCATAAGAGATAATCATTCTATTTATCTGTTTTTCTATTTTTTTTCGGTTTACAAAATTTTTGGATAAAAAATTTGTTAAGTAACGCAATTTTATTTTTCTATTTCTAGAACAAAATTTTACTCTATAAATAGATTTGGAATAGAAATCAGTTCGTAACTAAAATTTTTCAAGACTTTTCTATTACTGGAAAAAAATGAGACATAAAAACTATTTTCATTGCTTATCCTCCCTTGACTAGTTGGCTCGTCCACCCATCATTTGCCACTTTATATCGCGAATAGATTCATCTCGGAGGCCGCTCTCATGGTAAGTTAGTTCCATCCACTCGCCACCCGTTGCCCGCCCGCCCACCTGATTACTTGTTTATCCGCTTGCTGCCCGTTGTTCACCACATGGAGAGAGAGAAATTTTGTGTTGTTATCAAACGAATTTCTATTATGGAAATAAAAATTTGTGTTGCTATCAAACATATACTCTTGTTCAAAAACTTGTCAAGGGAATAAAAATAGAAAAATCAATTTTTGATCAGGAATGGTTATCATTCATGCCCTATAATTTCAATGGGTTGCTTCTTATGTAAAACACCTCCTTTTTTAAAATTATTTTTAGGTTATTGAGTGAGGATAGTTGTGAACGGGATAATGACAATAACAGTTCGAAATTTGTGTCGAACCAACATTTAAATTCTAAACTTGTTCGGGTTTGATGTTTGAATCCTTCCACTAGCCATATTATTTCCAAGTGAACGAGAAATCTATGTGGCATTTTTTTTTATCAATTTTTTTTGTAAACATTTAGAAAAACATAGAAAGATGAAAGAGAGAGGAGTCTTTGAGGGAGGGATTGTGCTCAAAGAACGCCGCCACGGCCGACCTCTTTGCATCAAGGAGGGCCAACAACTTCTCATCTGGGCTGGGGCAAGAATGGCTGGCCCTTGCCATGCCACCGGCGACCATAAATCTTGGTAGGTCTATGTGAGGGCAAGTGCCTATGCTCAAGTGGTGGTGATGCCACCCCTCGCTACCACCGAGAGAGGATCGACAAGCCCACACAAGGGGTTGCCAACCCTTGCTCAGTGGTGGCGAGGGGTGGTGCCACCACAATTGGAGCGATGGCGCTTCTTGTCGTGATCTTGGCGAGAGGTTGCTAGCCTTTCTGGCATGAAGGGCCTATGTACAATGTCCCCCTTTCCCCTCTAACACTTGTGATTTTTTTAGGGTTAATATTCTGAAAAACTCCAAACTGATACACTGTGACAATATTATCATAAATTAATTTTTTTATTATGAAAAACCCAAAACTGATACACCAATGATAAGTTTATCCCGACTGATCATAAAAAATCATAAACTAGTACACTTATGATAAATTTACTCCAAATTAATTTATTCGATTGCCAAAAATCCAAAACTACCATGAGAAATCACTAAAATTGCATAACTGTAACAAACAAAAAAAAAATTCAAATTGGTAAACCAATCAACTGCCGTGTGTTATTTAACTCAGTAAACATAAATTTGTCACAATTATATCAATTTATGGTAAATTTGTTAAAATATACCAGTTTGAGATTTTTTTGTTGTTAAAAAATTAGTTTATGGTAAAATTATCACAAATGTATTAGTTTGAGATTTTTCAAGATATTAACCATTTTCTTTATTTTGTAAATCTTTTTTGTCTTTTTTTTTGTTTTCATTTTTTTGAATTTTAATATTTTCTAAATTTGCAAATATTTTTTTTTGACGTGACACTATACAAACAATGTCATTTCATGTTCAAACAGCCGCCATAATCGTGTTTACAACCATGAGAGATAAAAACAAAAAGCCCATGTGATCTTCCATTTCCAAATAAAATTGTGGAACTTAAAGGAAGTCCTAAAATAAATAAATGTGAAAATTTTAAACCTTAAATACATTAAAAAAAATTAAAAACTAAAGGTTGGGTTTGGTGACCTGGATTAAGGCAAGATTGTGTGTATGGTTGTAGTATATGATAGGATAAGGCCAAGTTAAAAAGGATACATCACAGATGAAAATATACACATGAGAGTGGAATAAAGTTAGATAAGATTTCTTATTTCATGATATAAAAGCTATTTTCTCAAAAACCTTACCCTCTCTTTCTCCTCTGTACCTCTAGTTCGCCACCCAAGTGAGTTCATGTTGAAGGTTCACAAAAGGAGTGAGAGATTCAAATTCCAGAGGTGAACGATCATGCTTTTTCTATCTTATTAGATTTGATATTATTTGGCCGATCTATCTTTCGATGTTGCTGTGGCGTGTTTATCTTTCTTGTTGTAGTCAATCATGTGATTCTTGGAATACTACAATGAGCCCTTTTGCCTTTTAAGGTTTAGATCGTAAAATGTAGTTGGTATTAAGAATTTGTTTCTTTGGGTCGAGAGAGTTGAGAAAGAGTCGGCAATAATTATGGATTGATGACTAGAAGTTACTTGTGCATCTTCAGATTCTTAAGCAGTGAATCATGAAATACTTTTACCATTCTTGTTGTGCAACTTTGAGATCGTTAGTATTGAACTATGAAAAAGGGTTGGCACTACTTTTCGTTTGTGCATTTCCGGCTACAAAAATGAATTAATTAGCGTGAATTTGTGAGATTCTTCCCATTTCAATTCTAGGCTTGCATTATTATCATTTCAAATAGTCCTATTGGTTTGAGAAGGATCTGCAGTGGGGCTTTGAATGATTTTACCAATATCTAAACCTAGCAGTTTGTACTTGCCTAATCTCTCTCTCTTCTCTCTCTCTTGTAGATATGGATCATGATAATAACAAAGAAATTTGTACCATTTTGATATTATGGGAGATGAAACTACATGACATATATGATTATGGTATACCCTAGCACTAAAAGGTACTACCATAAGATTGCACATTTGTTATAAACCAAGCTTGTTTATATTATCTTAATAGCTTCAATGACTTAACTTGTTTGAAACAACTTAGGATGGATAGAAGCAAATTTGCTCAATAATGTGAGTTGAAACGCAAAATGGTTTCTTAGCTTGGTTAATGGTTCACGTAAATGTTAGGTTTGTTGAGTTAGTCCCTTTGTTTTTTTTGTTTTTTTTTTTATGACATTGAACAACCTCGAATGATGTTCTTTTTTTTTTTTTTGAAGTTGTGAGCTACATAGATTTGGCCTATTTTATTAAGAGATAAGTGCATTGAAAATCCCACAACTCGTCATGAAAGTGCAATTAAGTCATGAAATCTATAAAATGTAATTAAGTTTTTGTAAAACTCATCAAATTGGTTTAATCAAGTCTTTCAATTATTTGCAGTTTTTAAAAATTATAGATACCAATTACACTTTCATGACAACTTTTGAAATTTAATTGCACTTTTTGAAAGTTTTAGGATACAATTGCCCTTTTGTAACAAGCTTTACGACTTTCAGTGACTTATCCATCTTATCAATTGAAGGGTTGTGTCTTTAAACATTGTGACCAAGTAAATGTGGGAATTGTGAAAGATTTTGTCTCAAGAAAGAGGGACCATGCCTAGTGCACATGCAAACTTTATGTCACAGCTTGTGCTATGTCTTCAGCTTAATTGCTTTAATGCTCGTTTTGATGTCTTTTAAAGAATGAAAGGATGATGGGAGCTAAAGAGATGTTGCTCCTCTGCTCACAGCTTCTGTTAAAAGATCTAGATTGCACTTCTTTTGTTCTTTTAACGATCTCGTGTGTTCTGAATTAAAAAAAAAAAAAAAAAAACTATCTCGTGTGCTTTTGACATGGTCCAACAAGCTGGGGGTGAGATTGTCTTTCCACAACCTCTTTTTAATAATTAATAAGCAAATTGAGAAATCAGTTGGATTTCTAAGTTTTCTATTCTGTTTACCTCCATTGGAGTGGGGATAACAATAAGGAGTGCATAAAAGAATCGAAAATCATCTGGTAGGACCTCACCAGCCCATAAACCAAAGATTTTTAAGGGAATCGGTTTAGTTCCCGATTCTATGGGTGGTCATTTTAAGGGAATCAATTCAGTTCCCGAGTCTACGGGCGAATTTATATACCCAGATTGGACCAGTATTATTTTTTAATATTAAAAAATGAAATTTCGAAATTACTAAATCTGAAATGTGGGGGCCGTTATTCTCCCTTGCATTGCGTCTCTCTCTCGGTTCTCCACTTCCCCTTCTCCATCTTCTCTCGAAATCACTCCAACTCCGTCCGTCTCCATCTCACGACCGCGTGCGCGCGTCTCGACTCACGGCGGCGCCGCCGCCGCCTTCGGCCGTTCAGCGCCGCCCTCTCTCTCGCGCTCTCGGTCGCTCGCCTCCATTTGCTGTGAGTTCGAATCTTAAATAGCCGTATTCTGTAATTGGATTTGGACGACAGAAGAGATGGTCTCTGCAAACAAGGTGACACAAAGAAGGCACCAGATATTGTGCAGTCGATGACTTGTAATGGCTGTGAACCAAACATTGAGCATTATGAGGACATGTAGAGAATGACAAGGCCGTCATCTAGGCCCCTCGAGCTCTGCAAAGCTCGGGGAGGCCCACAACGAGGCTGGGCAACCTCGATCTGGTCCGAGCCAAAGGCGACGACCGTGGCCAACCTTTGATCTGTACCAGGGACATCACAGCCAGAGGCTCAAATGAACTACCGATATGAGCAGCTGCTTTCTAGCCAGAATTACACCTCCTGGATTCCAAGATAAATTATCAAAACCTCGTAGATTTCGACGTTAGCGAACCTGGAGGAATTGAAAGAAGAGTAATGGGAATGTTCATGTTTCTTCCTCTCGCTTGGCTGTTCTTCCCGCTGTAGGTCGAGCGGAAAAAGTTCCTAGACATGGCTTCTTTCCCTCCCTATTGGGAACAAATAAGCGCCGGGAAGAGGGAGAGGGGGGCTATCGATTTTTGATATAATCGGACGGAGCTTTCTCGGAGGAACCAGATCGGAGCTCTAAAATCACAATCATGTGCGTTCTCTACAATCTTTGACTGAAATTATCATGGCCCAAAATTTTCAACCTTTCAAGCTTCTAGAGACATTTGGCCTTGATGCCTGTGTTATCAATGGGTGGGGTCAGATCGGGTTTCTGTGATTCCTGACCCGACCTGCAACGTGCGCTTGACCCAATCCAAATCGATACCTGAAATATCCTGTAATGGGTCGGGACGAGTTGGGCTGGGCCAGGCCGAGCCAGCGTTGGTTTTTCCTTTCACTCTTCGTGCGTGTGCAACGAGGATGAAGCAGTTAGCCAATTGATTAGACTAATTAGCTAGGTGTTTCATCGTCACTGCATATGCATGGAGAGATAAAAAAAAAAAAACCCGTGCCGGCTTGGTCTGACCTAGCCCCACCCAACTCGAATTTAACACAAACAATAGCAACACCTAAAAGACGTGATTCCAAAATTTCCTAAATTTAGTGTCGGGCTGTGCAAGGCTGGGCTAGGTCGGCTTGGCTGGGATGGGATTTTTGACATCCCTACTTGATGTTACGAGATGTTAAAGTGGATGTTTGTGAGTATTGTTTTATTATTAGATGTAAGCTGAGGCATTGCGCAATGATAGGTTTGATGCGAATTTTCGGGCAACAGCCATTACATGATTTGATGTTCTAGTGAAAAGATGAAAAAGGTTTGATATGAAGATGTAGTTCTTAGAAATTTTTGGCATGTAACTTACTGCATGAGTGAGTTTATGCCACTGGATTGTGCAATTTGGTGGCATTCTTTTTTTTTTGGAAGATGCAACCTTGATATTCAAGTTTTGCTTGATTATTAGATTTTGGCTGTTGGGGTTTAAGTTGCGACTTCTCTCTTGTATGGGCTTCTAAGCTCTACCTGGTCTGCACCTACTTCCCGATGACCAAGCCGAGCCTTTAAAGAGTAAAAAAGAATTCGGTTAATAACATGATCTGGCTGGTGGGTATTTGGTTTTGGGAGCTTCTACACTGAAAATTGACAGGAAGCTTGGATAGACATCAGGCTTTCAGTGGGCAGTGTAATGAAAACAAGATGAGGCATAGCATTCCTCATGATATTAAGGAAATTCAATTAGTTCCTCACGCCAATCACGCTCCTGCAAAAGAAGAAGAAAGAGAAACGTACAAACGAGGGGCGAGGCAGAGGATCGCGGAGGGAGAGGACGGCGTGATCCCAGGGTCGGAGATCAAGCGGCCGCGACAGGCTGGCGGTGGCAGAAGACATGCGCGCCTGTCGTTGGCCGAGCTTAAAAGAAAGAGAGCAAAGAGAAGATGCGGGGGGTTCTCGGCTGGTTCTTGGGTTCAAGCGAAGAACAGAGAGCACCGGAGAGCGAGCTCGAGAGAGAGAGAGAGGGGCGAAGGACAGAGAGCTGGAGGGAGCTTGAGCGAGACCAGAGAGCTCGAGAGAACGGAGGGCAAGTCGGAGGGAGAGGTCTTCGGCTAGGAGAGAGCGAGAGACCGAGAAGGAGGGTGAGCGAGAGAGCGACCTAAAGAGAGAGTGGTTGGTCGTTGCCGGAGGTCCGTTCGTCAGCTGCCTGCCATTCGCCGCAGTCCTCCTCTCGAACCAGGTAGGCTTTTGATTCGACCGTGTGTCCCTTGTTTCTCGGGAGGCGTCGGGCCGGAGCTTGTGCCGACTAGTTCGCGCAAGTTTCGGTCCGAGCCGGTCCTCCTGAAAGCTGCTAGCTGTTCTAGTATGCGTCGTAGGGGCTTAGATTAAGTCTCACGTTTCTATCACGGGGAAAATTCCCGTGTCAGTAGCGCACACCTTGTGGAAATGCCTAAACAATATCTAAGTTCTGCAAGTTTGTTGAAGCCCAGAGATAGTTGTTCTTCGTTCATATCTGTTCCGACTATGATTAACCTGTCCATGAGCGGATCTTGCATTGCTTGTGCATGTCGGTTGATGTTTGCCCAAATTTATGTCCTGAGCCTAGGTCCTCTCTCTAGCCGATGCACCTCATCTGTTTGACAAAATGTCCCAAAGAGAATCGAGAAACAACCCAGGTTTAAACTCAGTCTGATTCGCGCCTGCTCATATATATGTTGGACCGTGTCTGTCTTTTATGTTTTCATTGCGATTCCATGCAATTTTCGTGGAGTAATCATGTGTGTTTGAGCCAGGGGATGTTTGCATCCGAAAATGGTTTAGCAGCCGCCGGAGTTAGGTGGCCGGCGGCGGTCTGCGCCAGTCGGGGTGGTTTGGGGTGGTTTGGCGTTGGAAGGGACGTCGGATGCTTCGGCTGGTGTTGTTGTTCGGATGAGTTTCGGTAAGGAAGCAGTTTCGGCAGGGAGTGTCGCGAGGAAGGAGAAGACACGCTTCGGGAAGAGAGGAGAGAGAACAAAATAAAAGGAAAAGAAAAGAAAAAAGAAATAAAAAGGGGGTAATGAAAAGAATTAAAAAAGAAAAAACAAAACGGAGGAAAAGACGTTGGAGTCGTCGAAGGGGAAGGAGACCAAAGGGGAAGAGGCAAATAAAAAACAAAAGAAAAAGCAAGAGTAAAAGTACGGCCAAAAGTAAAAAAAAAAAAAACAAGCAAAAGTTGCTTCGGGAAGGAGGAGTGGCAGAAAAGAAAGTGCAGTAGAAGAAGACGAAATAGGGAAAAAGACAAATGGCGCAAAAAAAAAAAAAAGTAATAAATTTAAAAGATTAAAAAAATAATATGATATTAAAAAATAATATAATATATATATATCTTTTGTCCGATTGAGTCGGATCGGGGTTTAGGCCGGGTCTGCGGGTCGGATCGGGCTCATCCGGTCCGAACCCGCTCCCTCGAATATTATGATATTAAAAAGTTTCAAAAAATTAAAAATTAAAAATTTCAAATTAAAAAATCGAAAAATAATAAAAATTCAAAACTCCTTTGAAAATTCAAAAATTCAGAAAACATAAAAAATCGATTTTTTTAAAAAAGAAAAATTTCAAAAAATTGTAAAATCTAGTTTTTTTGGGAAATTTGAAAATTCTTTTTTAATAAAAAACCGAAAAATCCGAAAAAAATTCTAAAAAAAATTTAAAAAATCTTCAAAAAGGTTAAAATCAATCTCTTGGGTTATTTTCTCCTAAAAAAAATGGAAGTATTCCAATTTAGAATTATACTTAAATCGATTAAGCCTTTAAGGCTTTACCTTAGGGGTTTTAGTTGTCGTTAAAGATGAATACCTATTATTGCGCAATTTTGGTATATTAACTTTGGCTTCCCTTTAATCTAGTTAGGATTAGTATTTATCTTTTCTTTGATGTGAAATCTTTGCTCTCCAATGTAATTTATTTAAACGCTTTCATTGGTTAATTGTTATTTTAATGATTGCGTACCCGCATGATCATTTCACATGTTAGTGGATAAGTATAAAATCAATCCAAATTGCTTGTCAAAAATATTTTCTTTTAAAATGAACAAGATTAGGTACCGAAATGGAACTAATTGGTCAATTAGTGTAATCAAATCCCCGACCCTAGATTTTCTAGTTGCGTAGAAAGTGAGGTACACTCTCATGCCTCACTTGATTTCTAGCCGATTCCAATATGTTAGTGGCGACTCATTTTTGTAAATTTTTAAAAATATCCCAACTTCATGCGAGGTATGGGCTTGTGAGAGTCTACGTCTAATCATGGGCCTTAAGCCATTCCTTTAGGCAATACCCCTAAATCTGTTCCCTCCCTCGACGGTAGGTTGCGACAACGAGGTTGTAGTATTTCACCAAGATTAGTCATAAGAGAATGGACATCATTAGAAGATCAATTGATAGCTATTAATCGAATATTCACTCTATTCCAAAAGTTTCATATGCAAAAGTAACATTGATTTTTGAAAGAAGTGTCTTCTATTTTGAGGAATTTGAACACCAAATGTGATTTGCATTTTAGTCCCATAAAGTGAGAATGAGAGAATTTGATTAAAAATGCAATTTCAATTTTTGTGCCCCAAAATATAATCTTGACTTGAAAGAATTTTCTAAACAAAAAGCAATTTTGAGCCCATAATTAAAAATTTAAACGAAGTCATGTTTAGCAGGGCCTAATCAAAGTATTTAGAACTTGCATTCAATGTTCACTTCTCAAGAGTGATTGCCAATTTTTCAATCATAAGCCTACATTACCGAGGGCATTCGATTGATTTCTACGAATTTCAAGATGAAAATTCAATTAATTAAAAAAAAAAAGCAAATAAAAAGAAGAATGATACTTATAGTGGGGGACGGCTTCTCTCTCTCTCTCTCTCTCTCTCTCTCTCTTTTTTAATTACATAAACATGCACATGGGATGTGGTTCGATTTATACTATATACGGCTCAAGATGGAGCCATAGGATCATCGGACTGAACCAACAAGATCGCGGCTAGGTCGTGTTACCCATGACTCTGGCTTCGTCAAAGAACCGACTTGTGTCATATGGTTGCAGACTAGGGTGGAGACCTTTGACATCAGGAAGGAAATTTCGGGGTTGAGATAAGCGACTCTTACTACATGGTTGTAGTCAGAGTGGTATTTACCTCAACACCATCCTAGGTGATCCTATGTGGTCTAGATCCGGTGGCGATAGCATGTGTCACAGTCGTTCTGCAATGCAGAAACGAAGGCATGACAATTTATAGACAAGCAACACTTCATAAATTCAAAACATGAACATTCATTCACAACTCCATACTTGCAAGATAAAGGGGTTAATAATCACTCCTCTCCTTATAACTCCTGACTACAATAACATTTAACACTCACGTTAGGGACGTACTTGGTATTCTCGTTGCCAAACAAAAATTATTTTTAAACAAAATAGATTTAGGCCTAAGTCCTCTAAGGTTCAAACCAACTCTCTATTGGAGTCACTAAGTTGTCGTGACCTACCCTCGAGGAGATGGAACAGGTTTAGGGGTATTGCCTAAAGGGCGACCTAAAGCCCATGATTAGGCACAAGCTCTTCCAAGCCCATATCTCGCGTAACATTGAGGTATTCTAAAGAATTTTACAAAAAGGAGTCGCCACTAACCTATTGGGGTTGGGTAGAGATCAAGTGAGGTATGCGAGTATACCTCACTTCCTATGCAACCAGAGAATCTAGGGTTGGGGACTTGATTACACTAATTAATCAATTAGTGCCATTTTGGTACCTAATCTTGTTTATTTTAAAAGAAATGATTTTTGTCAGGCAGTTTAAATTGATTTTATATCATATCCACTAACATCTAAGGTGATCATGTGAGTGCGCAATCATTAAAGTAATAATCATAGTTACTAATATTCTAATTGCAGTAAAATTGAGCAAGTGCAATTAAACATAATTAAATATGCAAATTAAACACGCGATATAATCAATGTGCAAGAAAATAAATGCATAATTATACTAAGAAGACAAAACATGGCAATTTCCAACCAAATCTTACATTTTTTAATTTTCGATTTTTTAATTTTCTTAAATTTTTTTATATATATTTTAAAATATTATTAAATATTATAATATATTTAAAACGAATTAGGTTGGATCCCTAGGTTGGGACCGACCTGGTTCGTTGAAAAGGGCCCGAGCCTGGACTGGATCGGGCTAAACGGCCCGAACCCGAATCGGACTCAGCTGCGCAACCTAGGCCGGCGAATCCTAGCTGGGCTGGGCTTGGTGTGCAGGCCTAGTCCGGTCTAAATTTGTTTTTTTAAAAAAAGGAAGCCCACAATCCCACGTACAAAAATAGCCCAAACCCAGCTTGGCTTGGACTGTTCAAAACCCTACTTGGTTTGTGATCTTTACTCGACCCGGTTTTTGGCCGAAACAACACTACTCGGCCGCGACTCGATGGATGTTCCTCTCTTTGCTTGCGGCTGAAGTGTCGCTAGGCGGACGGATGGTAGCTGTTGAAATGACAATGGTGGGTGATGGCGAAGTAGCGTCTGTCGACAGGCAATGGCAACGGGCAATAGGCGATAGCAAAGTGGAGGATGATGGCATCAGAGGCTAAATGACAGTGCTGAGTTGGTGTTGCCAAGGGGCTGGATCCCGCGATGGCTCGAGACGGCAAGGATAGGATCGGCAACAGTCGTCGAGATGGGCGGCTACTAGGCTGGTGCTACGACAGGGTCGTTGGTGACTGAACGACAGTGGCGACTGTCCCGGTAGCAATCTAATGCGGTGACAGCGTTGAGGACGTCGCTCGACAGGGATCTAGTGCGGCGACGACGTTGGGAATGGTGGCGGGCGGCTCGAGAGACGGCGTCTGGCCAGGGGGTTGGGTCATGGACAATAGCGACACGGCGAGGACCCAGACATGGTAACAATCGTCGGGATGGCGGAATGGTAGTGGCAGGCGATGGTGAAGCAGCGTTGTCTCCTAGATTTGATCAGAAACGATCAGATTTGGGTTCACTCAACATTTCTCATTTTTTGGCTTGCTCACCGGCGGAGGTTGTGTGAACTCCCCTTTCTTGTTCGTCTTTGTTCTCTCCCGGCGGTGCTCTTTGCCCTCTCGGTTTCCCCTCATCCCTCCAGCTCTCTCTCGAGCTCCACTTTGTTCCTCATTCCTCTCTATTTTTAGGTTCTGCTTTTTTCTTTTTCGTTTTTAGTCTCCCTATCCTCGTGCTTTTTGCTGTCAATGTAGTTCACGAGCCTTCGTTGAGCCATTTCCCTCATCTTTTCTTTCCTCACGCAACCCAGAGAGAATTAGAGGGAGATAGAGCATGAAAAGAAAATTAGGAAGTAAAAAGGTGGGTTGGCAAGAGAATCGAAGATGGGGTTTATATAGGGAAGCTTGACATTAAAAGGCTTTCGGTTTTGCTTTCGGAGTGAAGAAGCAAGGCGAGTAAAATGTGCTACGAAAACCGAGAAAGAGAAAGTACTTCAATGAGGGTGACATGAGGGGTTGTGCCGATTCCTCTTGACGGCGTTTCATCTTTTCTTGGGCCGACGCTTCTTAGCCGAATTTGGTGGGACGTGCCTGCGTCTCAAGCAAAGCGATGCGTTATGGCTTTGGTTGGGCAGAGGGAGGGGGACGCTATGGCAGATATGCGCACGCGCCCCATGCACCGTCGGACCTAGACTTGGAAGCACACTTCCCCTCCCAACGGCCCCTTCTGTTTTTGTCTCATTTTTGGTAGTAAGAACTTAATGACTCCCCTCATGTTAGCACACTTCCCCTCCCAACGACTCCTTCTGTTTTTGTCTCATTTTCGGTAATAGGAACTTAGTGACTCCCCTCATACTCCAAGTCTAGGTCCGATGGCGTGTGGGGCGCATGCGCGTCTCTGCCATAGCATCCCCCTCCCTCTACCCAACCAAAGCCATAACGCGTCGCTTCGCTCGAGACGTAAGCACGTCCCGCCAAATTCGGTTGAGAAGCGTGGCTCAGGAAAAAAAGAAACGTCGTTGAGAGGAATCGGCACAACCCCTCACATCACCTTCATTGAAGTACTTTTTCGGTTTTCATAACACATTTGACTCGCCTTGCTTTTTCGCTCCGAAGGCAAAATCGGAAGTCTTGTAATGTCAAGCTTCCCTATATAAACTCCACCTTCGAATCTCTGGCCAACCCACCTTTTTGCTTCCTAATTTTCTTGAACTGTTCTATCTCCCTCTATTTCTATGTGCGTTGCGGGAGGAAAGAAAAGAGGAGGGGAATGGCTTAATGAAGGCGAACTATATTGACAGCAAAAAGCACGAGGATAGGGAGACTAAAAGCGAAAAAGAAAAAAGCAAAACCTAAAAATAGAGAGGAATGAGGAGCAGAGTGGAGCTCGAGAGAGAGAGAGAGAGAGCTGGAGGGATGAGGGGAAACCGAGAGAGCAGAGAGCACCACCGGGAGAGAACAAAGATAGACGAGAAAGAGGGGAGTTCACATGACCTTTGCCGAGAGATCTTCGGCGGTGAGCAAGCCAGAGAAGGAGAGACGTCGAGTGAGCCCAAATTTGATCGTTTCTGATCAGATCTGGGAGACAACGCTGCTTTGCTGTTGCCTGCCGCTGCCATTCCACCATCCTTGATGACTGTCATCGTGTCTGGGTCCTCATCGTGTCGCTGCTGTCCATGACCCAACCCCTTGGCCAGACGCCGTCCCTCGAGCCGCGCGGCCGCCATCCCCGACGCCGTCACTGAAGGAGGATGGTTGGGACGGCTTAGCGATGCGGCGGGTGGCAGCGATGACGTCAAGATTTGCAAGGATGGGTAGCAATGGCGCGGTGCTGGTGTGATTGGTGGTGGCACAGGACAGCAAGGAGTGACGATGACGTTAGGGTCGGCGGTGTCATCGGTGGCAGCAACAGGAACGGTGACGGCGAACCTCCTCCCTCCAGATCTGGCTTGCTTGGGCAGCAACGGCTTCACGGGGGCGACAACGATGGAGCTTCGGGCGGTCAGAGGTGTTAGGTCGTCGCGGCCATAGTAGGGGTGACAACGCAAAGAAGGCAAGCGCGCGAGGCGGTGATTAGCAGAGGTGCGAGCAAGTTGCTGGTGTTGGGCTGCAGCGACGTCGCTCCGAGGGGAGTGACTTGGACCGACGTGCGGGGGGTCGATGCTCGCCTTGACGGGGTGTCAGGTCGTCGCGGCCACAGTAGGGGTGACAATGCAGTAGGGCAAGCGCATAGAGGTGGTGATCAACAGAGGCGTAGAGTAGGTTGATGGCGTCGGGCTGCAGCGACGTCACTCTGAGGGGGAGTGACTCGAACCGGCATGCGGGGGGGTCGATGCTCAGTCGACGGGCGGAGATGGTGGGTTGTGATGAGGGAGACGGAGTCGCGAGCAGGTGGGTCGCGGGCTGGCATGAGTTCCAAGTGAAGCGGGGTGCGACGGTGGCTGGCGACCGGATGTGGGTGGCGCGGACGGGATGAAGGACAAAGAGAGAAAGAGCCCCCCGAGAAGGCCAGGCTCATCTTGGGCCAAAATAAAAGAAAAGTGGGCTGGCCCAAGCGAGGAAAAAGAAAAAAGGAAAGAGAGAGGTCGGGTTGACCTGCCCCGGCTCATCTCATTTTTCCATTTTCCTTTCTTTCTTTTCTCTTTTTGTTTTTTGTAATTAATTTCCTTTGATAATTTTTTAATTTTTTTCTTTTTGATGATGATTTTTTTTTTTTTTGAAAAATTAAGAAAAGACCATTCAATATGCAATGCAATAATGAAAACACAATACCTTTTAATGAAATTTTTGACTTTTCTTTCTTCTTCTTTTTTTTAGCGACTAATTCCTAACTTTTAATGCTATTAAGTCTTAAGTAAAATAGTAAAATTTAGGTGTCAACAAGGCCAAGTAAAAAAGGGATACATCACAGATGAAAATATTGCATTTGAGGGTGGAATAAAGATAAATAAGATTTCTTATTTTATGATATAAAAGCTATTTCTCAAAAACCTTACCCTCACTTTCTCCTTTATGCCTCTAGTCCTCCGCCCCCACCCCCCCAAGCGAGTTCATAATAAAGGTTCACCAAAGGGGTGAGACATTCGAACCGCGGAGATGAACAATCATGCTTTTTCTATCTTATTAGATTTGATATTATTTGGCCGATCAATCTTTCGATGTCGTAGTAGCCCATTTACCTTTCTTGTTGTAGTCGATTTTGTGGTTCTTGGAATATTGCAATGAGCTCTTTTGCCTTTTAAGGTTTAGATTGTACAATGTAGTTGGTATTGAGAATTTGTTTCTTTGGGTTGAGAGAGGTAGGAAAGAGTCGGCAATAATTATGGATTGATTACTAGAAGTTACTTGTGCATCTTCGGATTCTTAGGCAGTGTAATGACGAAAGATTTTTACCATTCTTGTTCTGCAACTTCGAGATCTTTAGTAGCAAACCGTGAAAAGGGGTTGGTGATACTTTCCGTTTGTGCATTTTCGGCTAGAAAAATGAATTAATTAGCATGAATTTGTGAGATTCTTCCCATTTCAATTCGAAGCTCGCATTATTATCATTTCAAGTAGCCCTATTGGTTTGAGAAGGATATGGAGTGGGGCATTGAATGATTTTGTCATTATCTAAACCTAGCACTTTGTGCTTGTCTAATGTCCTTTTTTTTTTGTCTCGTAAATATGGATCATGATATTAACAAAGAAATTTGTAGCATTTTGATGTCAGGGGAGATGAAACTACATGACATATATGATTATGGTGTACCCTAGCACTAAAAGGTACTACCATTAGATTGCACATTTGTTATAAACCAAGCTTGTTTAGATGATCTTAATAGCCCCAATGACTTGAATTGTTTGAAACAACTTAGGGTGGACGGAAGCACATTTGCTCAATTATGTGAGTTGAAAGGCAAAATGGTTTCTTGGCTTGGTTAACGGTGCCCGTAAATGTAAGGTTTGTTGTGTAGTCCATTTGTTGTTTTATGACATTGAATGACATCGAACCATGTTTTTTTTTTTGAAGTTGTGAACTATATAGATTTCGCCTTTTTTAAGGAATAAGTACATTGAAAATCTTACAATTTGTCACGAAATTGCAATTGAACCATGAAATTAATCAAGTCATAAAACTCATCAAATTGGTTTAATCAAGTCCTTCACTCATTTGTATTTTTAAAATATTTTAAAACTTGATTACATGGGATAAGTACACTAATTGTGCCATAAGTTGTGTACGGCACTCACTTTGGTGTCAAAAGTTTTCGCCGGATCACGTAGGTGCCAAATTGGAGGAAAACGATCACTTTGGTGCCACCGACGACAAATTCCAGCCAAAATGATTACGTGACTTTTATATTTAAAAAAATCGTGGAGCCTTTTAAACGGCGTCGTTTTCCGTCTTTTAAGAAAATGACGTCGTTTTGCCGTCCTACGTGGATAGCCTCACAAAACGACGCCGTTTTGTTAATTTTATTTGGAGATTGAAATTATGGTTTTTTTGTCCGCCATTGCTCGTCCACCGTCACTCGGCCGCCGTCCTTTAGCCACCGTCTCTTGGCTGCCGTCCCTCGGCCACCATTGCTCAGCCGCCATCTCTCAACCTCCTTTGTAGTTGCTTGCCACAGCAAGATAAAAGAAAGAAAAGAAAAGAAAAACGAATTGAAAATCCCGAGAAAGAGGGAGGGTGGAGGCGAATGTGTGGTTTCTTTTCTAGAAAATTACTGGTGTTGCTGGTTCTCTGCTGCTGGTGTTGTTGGTTTGGTGTTGTTGGTGTTGCTGGATCTGTACGGGGAAGAAGACGAATTTGCTCGAGGAAGAAGACGACACAAAACGGCGTCGTTTTGGTGTTAGGATGCTAAAACGACGTCGTTTGAAGGCCTAAGTGATCTAATGGAAACTTCGACAAGCCACATCAGCATAAGAAATTAATAAAAAAAAGCCACGTCAGATTTCCGGCCGATCAGATCGGTGTTGGCACCAAAGTGAGCGTTTTTCAAATTTTTTGGCACTTAAATAATCCGACGGAAATTTTTGGCACCAAAGTGAGCGCCGTACACAACTTATGGTACCATTAGTGTACTTATCCCCGATTACATTTTCGTGACAATTTTTAGAATTTGATTGCACTCTTTGAAAATTTTAGACTCAGTTACACTTTTATAACAAGTCTTATGAAATCTAGTACATTTATCCATGTTATCAATTGAAGGGTTGTGTGCGTAAACATCATGATCGAGTAAATTGTGGTTTTGTGAAAGATTTTATCTCAAGAAAGAGGGACCATGCCTAGTGGACCTGCAAACTCTCAGTCACAGCATGTGCTGTGCCTCTAGCTTGATTGCTGGCTTTGATGTCTTCTAGAGGATGAAAGGACGATGGGAGCTAAAGAGATGTTGTTCCTCCATGCTTACAACTCCTGTTAAAAGGTCTAGATTGCACTTCTTTTGTTCTTTTAACTATCTCGTGTGTTCTGAATTATATATATATAAACTATCTTGTGTGCTTTTGACATGGTCCAACAATCTGGGGGCGAGATTGTCTTTCGATAACTTATTTTATAATTAATAAAAAAATTAAAAAATTAGTCGAATTTCTAAGTTTTTTATTCTGTTTATCTCTATTAGAGTTGAGGGATAATAGGAGTGTATAAAGGAATCGAAAACTACCTAGAACACTTGGATTTGGAACGGCCCAGAACAAGTGGTTCTTAAGGGAACCGATCTGGTTTTTTATTCCATGGGCGGATCCGCCCACTCGGATCGGACCAGTATTATAATAATATCGATTACAATAATATATTAGTTTTTAATATTAAAAAGTGAAAATTCGAAATTACTAAATCTAAAATGGTGATCAACGCATTGTCTACAAGTTGGTGACAATTATGAGGTTATTTCTGGGGATTCTATAATTGATATCCAAAGCATTATATGCTTGATATGCATTGTGGACAATGTAATATGAATTTTTTGGATAAATGGTTTACAAGGCAATATATGCCCGATATGCTTGATATGCTCGACACTCTCTCTTGAGCGATTATTTCTATAACTCCTGTTTGTTCCTTGATTAATGATTGATGTATATGCATCCAAGTTACCTGTTTTCACGTACAAGTGTCGATGTACAACGTTAAGATATATGGTATATACATTGTGGACACATTTTCTGACAGCTTAAGCTAGTGGGGAAAAATGGTCAGTTCACACGTATTGCATATGCCACTGATGCTTGCTTTAGTGAAGCTCTTAGTTGTGGGGCTCATATTCTTAGGGTATATGGGAGATTTCAAAGGGCATTATCATCAATTGTGATCTGGAAATAGAAAACGATCTTTCGTTTCGAGCTAATTGTGTTGGGGGAAAAATTGTTTATAGAATGGACAAGGTAGTGGAGGCTGTTGAAGAAGTGAAGAAGGAATGGGGTGAGGCTTATGTCAAAACCCAAGAGCATATAAAGGCAATTGAGGAGTATGGGAAGTCGAGAGAGGAGAAGAATTCACTCCCGAGGTTGAACGGTCTGGCGCAGGATGGCTTGGCTCTGTCGAATTCGCTGCAGTTTAAACTTGATCTTCTCGCCCCATAGCTGCCCGCCATTGATTCCGTCGAATCTGCCAAGTCGTTGCTCGAGTCATGGAAGACCCAGAGCCAAAAGTAAGTTCTCGGTTCTTAATTTGTTGACCTGAGACTCAATGTGCGTAATTTTGTGAACTCTGGAAGATGATCGCTTCTTGTGTTCATGTTGTCATTAGCAGCTGGAGTAGAACTTACGATTGGGAGCCAAATCATTTGTTTGAGAAAAGGGTGTTGGGAAGTGTAGACAAGGAGGAAGAATTTTTGTTTTGAGAAAAGCTAATGACGGCTTTTGCTTTTGGAATTCCTGTTGCTGAGGGTCTTTTTTTATCCAAATATTTAGTTCTCCTGCAAAAGCTGCAGGATGAAGGTACAACTGTAAGTGTTTTTATGTAAAAACTGAACATACCATCTAAAGTTAGTGAAAGGAGCTCGCGGAAATATAGAAGATGAGGAGAAACATCTTCAAAGAGAAAATATCCCCCTTGCAGCTTTTGCAAGAGAACTAATTATTTGGATAAATATTGTTGGTTTCAAGATAAACCGCACCGCCACTCTTGTAAAAGATATGGCAACATGGAACTAAAGCATTAGATGCTTCAACATCGTCCACTTTGGCGTAATCATTTGACATCAAATTCCACAAATTCTCAAATTGAAAGAACATTCATTTAGATGGACTAGCTGTTGAAATTCTTTTCGTTCAACTTTGAAAGTTACCCTTGGATAGAATTGGTGGATGACATTGCTAACTATAATATCAAATGCTGAAACCAAAAGAATAATGGTATTATGAACTTTGGAAATTTAAAATGAGAGCACCAAAAAATGGAGAGAGAACTTTCTCATTGAAAATGCTTTCTCTTTGACTTTGATCTCATGGCCTTTAATGAAAGTTGAATGTGCACAATAAAGCACAAATGTTGACAATATTTAATGAAGAAAGATAAAATAGTTTAGGGTGCACTTGGTAACTAATCAAATAATAAGTAATTTTATTCATTTGTTTTTGAGAATAAATTTGAAATATAAATTCATTGATAACTTTTTCTTCAAGCCCAAGTTAGCACGTTGACTTTAACGTGAAAGGATCTGCCGCTAACCTTTTCTTCAAGCCCAAGTTAGCACGTTGAACCCTGCTTCCCTTCTTGCTTTTGACCGACGTGTTCACTGCTTCTTGAAGGCTCCACTCGCAGCTTGTGACAGGATATAATATTATTATAATGTGCGCCCTTTTTTGACCGAAACTTCTTTCTCCTGTTGTTTTATTTAAGGAAGGTTCAATAGGCTAATTCCAATCAACAGCTTCTCGATGCTTCTTCATACTTGCGGCTTCTTGTTCTCATTTTAGGCGTTGACTTTAACAGAAAGAGCCCTCCCAGATGGCCGAGAAGAGCAAAGTCCTGGTGATAGGGGGCACTGGATACCTCGGAAAGTCCATCGTGGAAGCGAGTGCTAAGTCCGGCCACCCTACCTTCGCTCTCGTGAGGGACTCCGCTCTCTCCAACCCCACGAAGGCCAACATTGTCGAAGGCTTCAGGAGGTTAGGCGTCAATTTATTCCACGTGAGTAGTTATTTCTGTGTGATTGTGTTTGTTGCCGCACCTGGTTCTGCTTCGACGGATTGAAGCTTCACCTGTCGTTAATCACGTTCGCCATTCTGAGAAATGTTTTTAACGGTAGAATTGGAGTTGATTTTTATCTCACGCTCGTACGGGTTGATGGAGTCACCTTACGCTTTGGTTGCTCTTCCTATTCTCTGATATATTGTCTTTGTATATGGTAGAAATCAGAATACACGTTCATCTCCTTTTTCAAATGCCTGACGAAATCTCAGCTTTGCATGATGATACAAGCGTGCACATTTTCAGACAAAATCTTGTGGAAACTTCCGTATGCTTTAGCTGTTTATGAGACAGCTGTAGCTACGGAGCTGCACTTTGCTGTGTAGACAAATCTTGTTGATGATTGTTGACTTTATCGATTGCTTATTGAGGTTCCTGGTTATTTGATTCTCAGGGAGACATACACGATCAAGAGAGTCTACTGAACGCAATTAAGCAGGTTGATGTGGTAATCTCTGCAGTTGGGACAGAACAAGTAGAGGAGCAAGAAAAGATTGTTGCTGCCATTAAGGCAGCTGGGAATGTCAAGGTGGTGCTGTTTCTAATAATTTCATTCTTGTTACTATAAAGGTTGCCGTTTTTGGATGTGAAGCTTCTTACGAGCAATTTGAACTGGTGAAAATCTTAGAAGGGGGTAAGGTGTATTTTAATTGGTGTTCTATGGGTGAGCACAAAGGTGAAAGTTCTAACCACTTGTTGCTACAGTCTAGGGTGACCAGAGAGCTTTGAGAGCTGCTACTATGTGTGGTGTTCAATAGGTCATGCTGTACTTGGTGAAAGAAGTTTTGCTAAGCTGGTTTCTTTATAAGAAAAGGAGGAATACCGACAGGATATGGAAAACAACACCCGTTTGCTTGTTTTGGTGCGTCTGGCTGGAGAGAAATAGAAGTTCCGTAAAGGAAAAAGAGAATAAATAAAGAGGATCCAAACTTAAATATATGTGTGAGCTTATTCTCTCTTCTGGTATAAGTGCACCTCGTTCTCCTTGTGAGCTTCGCTTTGAAGACTTGGGATGGATGGTCTTATTTATCTGCAGACTTTAACTTGTTTTTCTTAAATGGTCATGTATTTGCGTAGAAGTGATCTGTAAGTTCAAGGATAACTATTTCAAACCCAAGTATAGGACAGTGCGGAAAACATGAACTAGTTACTCCTGGAAATGGTCCTTTTGAGTAGTACTTACCTGATTTCTTATTACTTGTGAAAGTGTCCACGCAAGCAGAATGTTTGCCAATTTTATACTTTACAGTTTCTTCTATTTTTCTAATAGTAGTTGGTGTCGAATTTGCTTAATTGCTGAATTTATCGATTCACTTATAATCACTTTTTCTTCTGTTATAGTAACATATTGAAACAACATGAATTTCAGTCTCATATAAGTTTGTCTTCTTGTCTTCTTTTTTGCCAAAATTCATACAAGTTTGTTGGTTAAAGAGAGTATGCTCTAAATTTTTGTTGCTTTCTTATAAAGATTTTTCTCATGATTTGATTATGTTTCCTTTTAGAGATTCTTGCCTTCAGAGTTTGGATGTGATGTGGATCGTGTCCATGCTGTGGAGCCAGTGAAAGCTTTACTTGCCACTAAGGCTAAGATCCGCCGCCTTGTTGAGGCCGAGGGAATCCCTTATACCTATGTATGTTCTAACTGTTTTGCGGGTTACTTCCTTCCGACATTGTCACAGCCGGGGGCTACAGCTTGCCCTAGAGATAAAGTTGTCATCTTAGGGGATGGAAATGCAAAAGGTAAGAAGTAATTCATTGAATTGCGCATTTTAAGCCATTGAGATTTTTCTGTACATCTTTCGCGATTTAATTACGGTAGTGATCAGAGTGTGGAGTAGTTCTTGAAGCTTGAGAATTCCAAGCAATTTCCTTATCTAGAGATGTTGGGCCTTTTGCATCCATTAGTCTTCAATTTTAGGGACTAATAGATGATATGAATGTCATGAGGGTTATCTTATCATGTGGGTTATCTTGACACAGTTTTGTCTTTTTAGCATATAAAGATGGTTATCTTGATGTATTTGGTTGAGAAAGAACATTTGGCAGACGCCAAGTTTCTGGTGAATCTATTTACCAAGAGATTTATTATTATTATTATTATTATTATTATTATTATTATTATTATTATTATTATTATTATTATTATTATTATTATTATTATTAAATACTGGCTGAAAGTAACTTTAGGGACATTGATGGATCTGTGATTTATTTATCGGCCAAATTCTAAAAATCTCCCGGTCAATATACAGCGGTGCTTAACAAGGAGGATGACATTGGCATCTATACCATCAAATCTGTGGATGATCCAAGGACCTTGAACAAAATTCTATACGTCAGACCTCCTGCCAACACCTACTCATTTAATGATCTTGTGTCTTTATGGGAGAGAAAGATTGGCAAGAACCTAGAGAGGGTTTATGTTCCAAAGGAGCAGGTTCTGAAGAACATTCAAGGTTAGGGATGCTTTTCTATCAAATTTAAGTACGTGATATTATCTCCATTCTCAAGCTTCGATTGGTCTACCTTTCCGGTCATATTGTAGAGGCGGCAGTTCCACTCCATGCCGCCACGTTGGCCATATTACATTCTTATTTCGTGAACGGAGACCAAACCAACTTCGAGATTGAGCCATCATTCGGAGTGGAAGCTTCGAAACTCTATCCTGATATCGAGTACACGAATGTGGATCAATACCTTGATCAGTTTGTCTAATTATCAAAACCGATTGTGCTCGGTAATTTCTCACATCAACTCGAATCATAAATAATACACGACTGTGGATTAGTACCTTGATTGGTTTGTCTGATAGTCGAAATTGATTGTGTTTGGTAGATTTCTCACATCGGTTTGAATCATGAATAATACAGGATTCTACTAGTTAGGATCCTTGTGTGAAATGTCCCTCCCACTTATCATCTTATGGCATGTACAACCTCCAAAGACAGGACATACTATGAACGTTCGATGTGTGCATCTATGCAGTGCTTAGAGAAGTTACTCCTGTTTTGGAGTTTGATATGGCTTTATGGGCCAAGCTATGGGAAACTAAAAAGTAGACACGGGTTTATCTAATTTTGTATATTATGTGTGGTACGTCCTCGGTGTGGGTAATAATTGGAGCCGCCAATGATGAGGTCGAGCCTTGCCCCAGGCATGTGAGATCGACCCATAGTGAGGGCATCAAGGTCTTTGCCGAGGCCGGGCGATTGATGGAGGAAGAAGAGGAAAAAAGTACGTAAGAAATGAAAAGAAAAGAAAGGGTAAAAAAAAGAGCGAAAAGAATATATATTTGAAATTTCAAAAAAATTTCATTTGAGCATTTGTCATGTTACGTTAGAAGGTAAAACGTTGATTGTATCTAGAAAGCATCGATGCTTTTCTAGATGTATTCGACACTCCGACACATGTTTGATATGCTTTGACACATTTCGACACGCATTCAATAGGTGTTGAAAAATCGGACGTGTGATCAACTCTCTCGGCACACGAGTTAGGAATTACACTTTGACTCGTTTCAACATGTAGTCTATAGGTGTCGAAAAATTTGGTATGTAGTCAATTCTCTTGACACGGTTCAACATGTGAGTTTAAAATTCCGACATGCGATTCCAATATAGTCAATTTAATTTTTATTTAATAAATAATGGGTCAAAATGTAAATATGTAATAAAAAATATTAATAAAAAATAATAAAATGGAGAAATGAGGAAAATTTAGTCTTCTATTCTCTTTTAACTTTTACTTTCTATGATTCAAGATTTTTAGTATAAATTCATTCTAATCAATTTTATTATTATCTATTTATTTATTTGTGAATTTGAATCAAATTAATTTGATTGACATAAAAATATACATTTAATATATGTATCTTAATGTGTTGGAATTTCTTTTTTTTTTTTTAAGAAATGACATGTTGACTTGTCACATCATATCGTATCACATCGCGTGTCGCGTATCAATGTTAGTACAACTTAGCATTGTATTGCAAGGTAAATCATTAAAAAACTAGAACTAAATTGACCAAATCAAAATAACTAAAATTGAATTGGTGTACACGTCAAAGGTTTAACAACTTTTTACAAGTCATTCCATATTTCAACACTTGTAATGTTGCTTTTTTCTCCCATAGAGGTTACGGATTACGAATAGATTAATCTTGTGTCGGCCAATTAGTTAAAGAACGGTAATCTTGTGATGAACCCTCCTCGGAAAAATAATTTATTGAATCTCGAAACAATAGCATAGCGGCTATGAATGTGTATCCAAAGCATTATAGCATATATCTTAACATTGTACATCGACACTTGTACGTGAAAACAGGTAACTTAGATGCATATACATCAATCATTAATCAAAGAACAAACAGGAGTTATAGAAATAATCGCTCAAGAGTGTCGAGCATATCGAGCATATCGGCCATACATTGCCTTGTAAACCATTTATCCAAAAAATTCATATTACATTGTCCACAAAGCAAGTTCTTGGTTCTTAATTTGTTGACCTGAGACTTAATGTGTGCGTAATTTTGTGAACTCTGGAAGATTATTGCTTCTCGTGTTCATGTTGTCATTAGCAGCTGGAATAAAACTTACAATTGGGAGCCAAATCATTTGTTTGAGAAAAGGGTGTTGGGAAGTGTAGACGAGAAGGAAGAATTCTTGTTTTGAGGAAAGCTAATGACAGTTTTTGTTTTTGGAATTTCTGTTATTGAGGGTTGGCCCATGTATGTTTGGACTTGTTTAACCTAAATTGTGAGGATTTTGTTAAAGAGTAATCCGAATAAGCCCCAGTTGCATCCTTGTGAGTTGAGAAGAGATTTGTGGTCTTTTTGGTCCAATCTTAACATAGTTTGCCTGTTAACTCTCTTCAAAGTTCACATACATGTTTGGCATCCAATGTTTGTGCATTCCTGACTAAGCTGAATGTATATATTTTTACATGACCAAACTAGTTGTGCATACACCAATATGTAGAAGATTCATAAAGATCATCTCTGTAATCAGCTTGCGAATGAGGTTGAGGAATGCTAATTTGCAAGCAAGGGCTAATCTGAAGAAGGCTGCGCAAGAAGAGGTATGTACAGTCTCCTCTACATGATGCTTTGTTTTTGCTTTGCTCAATGAATGACTTTTCCATGTGGTGTTCCACATGTGGGCTTAGGAAGATGAACTCATTTAATTTCAGGCATTTTAGAGAGACCTGCTTTTTGGCGGCGGAGAAGAATCAACAATTCGGAGACGCAATTTACAGTATGAATTCGTTTACTTTTTTATTTAACTCCACAGTATTTTATTATTCTGAGATGGTATTGCTTTCAGTATCTGGAATTCCAGCCGTCCATGTGGTGAATCTCTATTGCCTATTGTTATACAAACTACAAGTAGCTGATTTACCTCTAATTGTTAGGACAAAGGCCGGAATGACATTTGGTGCAGAAAGTATCACAGAAAGCCTTCGCCGCACTCGTCAGCTGTTGGTCCAGGGGAGGACTCAGCTTGCTTTGCTTCTTCTTTTCCCTATCTGTATCACCGGTATTTAATGTTGTTCTAAGTTCTCAACACTAAATTAAACGAGGAAGAAAATCATTGTAAAACTAAGGTCACTTTGCAGGAGGTGGAAGGAAGTGCAAATACGCTCATGACTGTTGGTAAGTATTTTTTGCTCCTATGAAGAGGTTTTGAAGCAAATACACGTTGTCATGCTTGCACTGCTAAGCTCCAGATCTTTTCTGATCATTACTCTTTCGTCACAAATCCTTTTGGGTTGGCCGTTCTCTCTCTCTTAAACGCATGAGCTGTGACCTCAGTTTTTCTGTCACAATGGAAATGTGCTCCTCTCGCAAAGATTAGTAGGAAAGAGGAGTATAGTCTCAAACCAACGTACCACTTTTCTATTATAGGAAGCACTTGGCAAAGATGTTGCATTTTGATGTGTCTTTTCTGCAAATAGGAAGAGAGACACTATGAGACAAGAGCTAGTTAAGTGATGTAAGTCTACGGTTTGTGTTTCCTCATCATAATCATGTAGCATCAATCATCAAATTAAGATAATTATGAGATGTGTCCTACTTTGAACATGTTTATTAATCTTTTCATATTTTTAAGGCCCTTGCCATTAGATTGGTACGCGATACTTGTTTGATAGTTGGTACTCATGTATAAACATGTCATTACAGGAAAGAAGCTAGAATTGCTATGATGACAAAATTAACTGGAAGTTCAATCAAACTGCGTTAGCTGTCTTTAGTGAAGTTGAAATTTCATGGTTCAAATTTGCTCTGTCATCATAACGTAAAACCTTCACTAGGCATATAACTATTAACCCTTAGGGCTAGAGATTCCTCAGACTGTCTAGTAAGCCTTTTTCTGTCAAATATTGAAAAAGAAGTATATTTTATTCTAATTTTGAAAATTAATTCTGCTTTTGTACTTCCTGCATCAAAGTGAAATTTCACTCGCATACAGTTTGTTGCGACAGAACCGTGAGCAACAGAAAATGGCTAAGTTATATTCCTAGATTATAAGAATATGGAAAAGTGATGATTATATCATGCAAAGCAGCGTATTGTACATTAACTGGACCCCAATAGACCAATTTAACTTGAGGTAAGTACGGGGTTGGAAGCTTGCAGGGAAGTGAAGTTTAAAAGCTATTAGTACTTTGGTAGTTTTTATTCCTGATACGCGCAACATCTATCTATAGTGACACACATTTGCTATTGCCTGCATCTTGGCAAAACTTATTATTTCTTCGTATTTTGTCTCTACAAATAGATAAATATGACTTTCGAAGAAACTCGAATGTATCATTTTCTTGGCGGATTTTGCAGAGGAATCGACTGCAGTCTTAAGAAAGGCTGAAAGTGAGTACAAGGGCCACCGTTCATAGTTGCGACGTCAAGATGAGATTCACAGGTCTGGATTTGGACAAACTTTTTTCTTTCCTCTGTTCATATTTCATATTTACCTGGAATTGCCTTGAGCTTATACCTGCTTCTGATTGACAGGATAATAACTCCTGTTTGATTTGTCTTGTTCTCATGTGCTGTTCTATATGTCTTTTCGAAACGCGTTGGGTACTGAAATTGCAGAGGAAGGTCACAACTGCGATGAAGGCTGGTATGGCAGGACAAGCAGAGATTGGACTTAGAGACAACTGAGAGGGCAACAATATCCCCTGTGTAGTTGATAATGTAATTCCCAATTTGGATCCGCCATTGGATGGACCCATGCATGACGAACTTTGAGTTTGTCTCGGTGCTTTCTGGAGTATAAAGGCCTGAATGGTAACATTTTCATTTCTCCCGATTTCCGTTTTCTTTTTCATTGAAAAAAAAAAAATAGAAATCTGTTTGGTAACGCAACTTATTTTTCTATTTCTCGGAATAGAAAAGTAGTTGGAGAATAAATTTGGAACAGAAGCAAGAAGCAAAAAAAGTAGCTCCTATTCTCGGAAATAATTTATAGAAATAAGTTTTTTTTTTCTTTTCTATTTTTCTTTTGTTCTTCTTTCTTGTTGTGGCCACCGCCAGCCTCCTTCCAATCGTTGGCCACCTCTTGCTGCCCGCAGCCACCATTGGTAGCTGATCGTCAATGACGGTTGCTATTGCCTGTAGCCCACCGGCTGATGACCACCACCGTCCGTTCGCAGCCTGCTATCACCAACCGTTGCACGACCGCCTCCTACTAGTGCATGACCACTGATCGCCACTACAAGACCGCTACCCTTAGCTCACCGGCCACTGCCCCCTCTCATGGTAGGTGGGTTGTGGGCGGCAATCTTGTGGCAATAGTCGGCGGTGACGATCGGCGACCATCGTGCGGTCGTCATTTAGCCGTCGTGCAATGGTTGTGGCGGTCGTGTGGCGGCGGTGGTGGTGGGCGGTCGATAGTCCATGAGTAAAAAGAAAAAACAAATAAATACAAAAATTTATAAATTTTTACCAAACGCATTTTTATTCTTTTTCTATTCCAAAAATATGAATTTTATATAATTACCAAATACCTTACTTTACTTAGAAATTATTCGCGGAGTAGAAAATAAAAAAAAATTCTTTCTGAAAAGAAATAATTTCCAGATTAAAATTGTTGTCATGCGCGCCCTAATTTGTTAACTGGGTGAGGGAAATTCACTTTCATGGATGAGGAAGATGGAGTGACATACCAAACTTTCTGTCACAATGGTTATGCTTGGGTTTAGAGACTGACTTTTTTGTGTCTTAGTTGAAGTGTACGGACATTGTGCCTCACCTCGATTCCGCACTTTAGGTTTCTCGTTCAACATGGATGAATTTTGCAAAATTTTGCAAATGCACGTGACAGTCTCCGTTACTCGTGTAGCCTGTGACTATATGGTTGATATATTAATGCTATCTTTTCTAAGAAAAAGTCATCGCTTCCAATCCTATTCCTATAATAGAACGCTTTTCTTTTTTTTGGTATGTATGTCGCCGCGAACAGACCGAATGAAGAGAGATCTAACCTAATATCATGAATATCCTTCACCCGTTATCTCCTCATCTTCCTATTTATAAGTCACAGCTTACTTATTTATACTACTCACTTTTTTTTTAAAGGAGAAGCATTCCTTTCCTATTCCTAGGCACTCTAGTTGTTTTCTTTTTTTATCTTCTTTGTGGGTTCGATGGATTTTTTTCAGTCAATCCTTTCACAGATTGGGTTCTCCCTGGGCGATCGAGCCCTATCTTTCTTTTTCATATATATGAGCTGCTCCGGGGGGCTTGCCTTGGGAATTGCTTTTGTTGTGAGGAAACCTTCAAGATATTATTACAGATGTATGTGAGCCATTTTTGTAGAAGTTCTGCATCTGTATCGAACTCTTTATCTCTGTCTGCTTTTGATTTTCTGTCAACTTCGAAACATAACCTGCATTTGCATTTGCGCTTTTCATCTGTTCATCTTATTTTTATCAAACCCTATCAAGTACGTGTGAATCCATCTGGTTTCCCCATCTGCCCAGGATAATTCATATACAGAAAGACAATTATACATGTAAATCATCGCCTCTTCATTGCTCCTCACAGCTGGCATATTTACCTGTCCGTTTGGTGGGTCATGCGTGAAAACATACGTATATACTGACGTTCGAGTATGCGTATGATGGATACAAACTCATACTAGAAGCACGTATGAATTCATCCTGAACTTTAGGAAGCTACAAAAGATGAAGTCTCCCTTTACAGTGACTCAACTAAATAGTAGGGTGTTGAATGTCACAAAGCCAAAGTACAATACATGACAAGAGTCCTTCAGAACATGGCAATCCAGATTTTGAAACTTAGGCACTAGTTCCAGCGCCCTGCTGGATTCCTATTCCAAGATAGGTAACATGGATCTCCAAGAGGCCTGCCCATATCATCAAACAAGAAGAATGAGGACAAAAGGAAAAAGGTAAAAAGGAACATATTAAAATCAAATGGTCAAATTTTCCCAAGCTAATCTTCTCAAACACCTATTGCAACGGTCATGTTTTGAACGATTGAGACTCACCTTCTCGTGAGCAGATAGACAATTATGAAGGCTGTTGCCAAGAACAAGCAAATCCCTCCAACAGCCAAATATGCCATTACTAGGAAGTCATTTTTCGGGAAAATTACCAAAAAAGTTCTAAACCTATTGCGATTGTGTCAATTCAGTCATAAACTTATTTTTTTGACAAATTAAGTCCTAAAGCTTTTACAATTCTTCCCAATAAGTCCATTCGACCAAAAATGGCCGGCCGGCGCTGACGTGGCAGTTGGCGGTGACAGTCAGCGATTGTGTGGCCGCCGTGTGGCGGTCCTTCTATGATATTCTACGTTAATATGGTCCTTCTTGAGTCCACATACCTCATACCACAGACCTAAAATTCTATGAATTATGTGATTATTGAGGACATTCGCTACCTGCCTGCCATGACAGCGAAATTTGAGAAGGAATCCAAGTGGCGTCTTCACTCAGGATGATGGCTACAGGGAAGTAAACAGAGAGGGCAACGACAGTAGAGAGGAACGACGGTCACTCGAACTGGAGATAGAGAGACTGAAAAACGAGTACAATAGCACTCGAAGCCATGCTAGCTCATTATAAGGAGAGTCCAAGATCAAAGCCAACACTGAAGAAGCACAAATGGGAAGTACATCTGCACTTTCTCTCGGAGATTGAGAATGCGAACCCCCGTCTATGCCGTGGGACTGTGTTTTATCTGGTGCTTTCATTATTCTTCTTCACTCTGTTTTCTTTTTGTCGACAATGTGACTCATGTTGAGATTCTACTTGCATTCTTGAGTGATGCAAGACTGAACACACTGCAGGGTATTTGACGCGATTAAATGAGTCAAGTACACGGTTGCATTTTACTTATTAGAGAGCCAAACTGCAAAGCAATTCAACTGCTACAAATCGAGTGCTGTCAACTTCTACAAATTGAAATCCAAATTCAAACGTAGTCCTTGTAAGTCAAACATATGGGAATGCACATTTTGTGCCGAAGCTGAAACTTTAGAACATCTGATGTCGAAACTGATGCTGCGGCAGCCAAAATTCATAGCCTCGCAACTAGTTCATCAGAAGGAAATTTGGATGCAGACCCTTAGTCACTGAAATTCTGGAGCTAGTGAAAGATTTCAGAAGCACCAAGTTTCGTTTAATTAACAGAAAAGCCGATAATTGTACTAACTGGTCAGCTAGGCAATTCATAAAGGAAACGTCAAATGCTTCTTGGGATGGTTATGCCCCCACCACCTTTGTCTGCACCATTGACTTCTGATGTATGGGGGAAAAAACATACTTAATGTATTTAGTTTCGCTCAATAAAGTGGATATATGGATGAAATGAAAGATTTGCAGTCTTTCCACAGTCGTAGTTCCAATGAACATGATCAGTGGTAGATTTTACTTACATCAGAACCATCACAATCTTAAGATAGAAAAAGTAAATACGTACGTAGATGAAACTCAAGGGAGAGTAAAGCATTGTGTTCATGCAAGTTCTAAGCCAACAGGCTAGTTGTACCGAAGAAATGTTGCCATTCTTTGGGTGCATAACCACACGACTCCTCTTTGATCTCCACATCTACACTTAGGCTACTGGAAGAACGGCTCCAATAGAGTGCGAATATTGGTGAAACTGCAAAAACCCATCCAAAGTATTAAGCCCTTTTTAGGTTAAATAAAATGGGAGACATCTAAGATTATTAGATTAGAGGTTAGAAAATTAAAACAGTGGTGACATTATTCTATTATAAGATTTTTTAGAGAGAAAGAGAGAGAAACCCTGCAACATATTTAGCAAAACAAAGTTAAGACTGCGTCTGTTTACATTTCAGGGTAAGGGGAAAAATAAGAAAGGCTTCAAGCAAGTAAATGGCACTTTAGACACCAATGAATTTTCAAGATGTGATAGGGACATGTTCATCAATGAATTTTCAAGATGTGGTACATACATGTAGTGTTGAGTCATAAGGATGAAATACAGATGTACCTCTTTCATAATATCTTCGCATCTACGCAATAGCTCTTGTTGTTCAGCTGCACAGGATTCTCTTATTGAATTGGTACTTGAGGTAATGGAATCAACCTAAAAATTCAGAAAGAAGGAAACACATAATCGCCACTTTGAAAAATTTCTGAGGCAAGATCATCCAGAATAATCAAATTTCAGATGGGTTGTTTTGCGACATAAAAGAAGAGTTTCAATATTGTGCTATACCTCTCCCACCACACTCTCGACCTTCCTTTGTCTTTCCTCCAATTCATGTTTCCTAGATTTTATTTCCATTTTCACGTTATTGAATTCTCTTGTAGCTTCCTCACATTTGGTATGACTTTCCTTTTCTACCTGCTTTCTCAGTTGATCCAATTGTTCCTCTGGAAGAACACACATTTCAGCTCAAGGCATGTGGTGAAAATTTAACTATTGTTGAACAAAAAAGAAGCAACAGAAGCACCTCTTCCCTGCAGCTCAATTAGGTTGGCATCATGTGATTTATCCAAGATTCCATCATCACTTAGCTTAGACTTTAGTGCTTTGAAATCTCTATCAATAGCTTTGGCAGAGTTAACCTACCAAAAAGAGCATTATTGCAAACCCCAGTTAAAAAGCCTACATAAATGGTAAATCTCAGAGAAAACCAGAGATCATTATCATATATTTCTTATATTATAACGTCACGATCACCAATGCATAAAAATATCTTAATCAAAAGGCCTGATATCACCTGTTCCTGTATCTTTTGCATCACCATTAAGTGCTTGGACAATTTTTTTGACACCTGAAAAGAGAAATTAAAAAAATAAGCAGAAGTGGATCAATACACCAGTGCTGAATCTTCATTATTACAATTAAGAAATGAAATAGAGATAATCTATAGAGATTTCTTTGAAGACAACTTGTTAGCATGTAAGAAGTGAAAGCAGGTCATGTGAAAGGATATTAACAACCCTTTGTCTAAGTCAAGGAAAGAACTTGAAAGCTGGAGACTCTACCAGTTTCTTGAGATATGCTCAAAAAATTCCTCTCCTCCCTCCAGCCACTTGGAGGAGCAGAGAATTTAATAAGCACAGAATGGAGAGCAGAATCTATTGAGATTTTGTGGATTGTAATCACTAGCTTTAAAAAGAGGAAACACAAGGTTAGCAATCATTCATAAGTTGATTCCCTCAACTTATACCAGAAGGATCGGAGACTTAGAAAGTAATACCAGTGCGATAACAGAAATGCTCAACACCTAAGGATACCCCTCATGATACAGGGCATATGATAGGATAAATGCTCACCCCCTAAGAAATCCACCTTAGGATTTAGGTCAGTAACTCATCACTCAATGGAATCACCAAAGAGATGTAGAGTTGAGGTGAAATTCTAATCCACAAGTTCAACTATGAAAACCCACTATTCAAAACACTAATACACATGAGAAAGCCTTAGGGTGGTTTATGTAGACTTAACTTGAAAAAAACCTTCCAAGCATAAGCAAATGCCAAGTCAATATATTTTTCAAGATGAAGACTAACAGTCCCCGATCAAGACATAGAAACATTAACACTGACTGTTCACATAACCCTATAAATAATAAAACAATGCAATGGACTCAACAAACACTTGGAAATACTAAAAGAATCTCATATTTCCTTACCACCTCTTAGTATTTTGGGCATAACTTCCTCTAGAAGACTCCCAAATGCATAAAACTTGACTTCTTTGAAACTAGACAAAATAGTGTTTTCCAGCGTTTATTATTTGATCACATTGGAGCACCAAAATCCTATCAGATATCAAAACAAAGTGACCCCTCAAACTCTGCAGAAGAGATGCATTTAACCTCCAAGCAAGTTTGCAGTAACTGTTGGATGAGGTTTAATCTTCTTGAGATGTCCATCATATAATTTCAGCAATAATTATCCATGTACTTTTTCATACTGTACACTATCACCGACTGTACCTTAGCTAACCATATATTTAGCAGTCGCTCTTGAAAGAGCATTCCATCTGATCTCTGAGTACTTACTCATTTGAGAAAAGAGAAGCAAAAAAGGAAATATTTCAGATTCAGGTTGACAAACTATAAAAGGAAGAATTACTGCAGCTCAAGCATGACATCTCCATTTAATATTTTTTTGGGCATCCCTCCCTCTGCCATTTACAAATTATAGGGAATAAAAAAAAAAGTTCTTGTGTAGAGGTGGCCACAAGCACTTTTATGTGGACTTGTCAAATATAATGCAAATGGAACCACGGAGGATCAGTCCAGTTGAATTCAGGAAAGTCCAAATGGTTGCATCTGTTGCTGATACGGCAAGCACAGGGGGGTCTATTTAAATATGGCGAAAACAGTGTCTGTAAGTCTAGAGGCAGCCTTGTTTTGCAAATCAATTTCCACAACAATGATTTTATGGCCTGTGTAAGTGGGGAGTGCAAAGTATAACAGGTTTCTATTCTTTCTCATTTAGCTATATAGTGACATGTAATATATCTGTATGATGAATGCATCAAATAGGAGCCCAACTCTTATGCAATCGAAACTTGAAAAGAAGATAAGGAAACTGGCAAGAATCAGACCTTTCCAGTACAATCTTCTAACTGCAGGTACACGAAACAAGTGGAGGCGCATGGAAATTTTTTGGCATAAACTCTCTTTCATGTATGTAGCAAAAGCAAATGGTTTCACTTGTCACAGTGGTACTCAGGCCAACTGTTCACACACACACACACACACACACACACACATTCACTCTATAAAATTGCTTTTACCCTATCTGATATAGGTCAGCAGACCAAGGAACCTTTCTAATAAATGAGCATATTGCATTGAAGAGGACAAGGTCGATACATGGCTAGGATTTATGTGTCAGGACGCACACAAATGATCAGAAATCCTACCAAAAGGACTAGATGTGAAATGCTTTTTTTCAGCTGTGACTAGTCATTCAGATTTAAGTCCACTTTGTCAGAAATATTACAAATAACTGATTATGCCTTAAATAAATCGTAAGTTACGGAAAAAAGACTGATGAAGATTATGAACATAAAACTCAGAAAGCCAAAGATTATCTCAGTAGCATGAGCATTGATGACTTCTAGGAAAAACCTGAATATGCACTATCATGTTGTTCTATAATAGCTTAATGCAACAAACTGCTAGAGAGCTTGAATTAAACAGATTGAAGCCTCAAGCAGGCAACCCTGATTTGGGAAATAATGATTAACATATGGAAAGAGTATCAATTACCTTTGTGAAAACATCCATAACAGCATTCTTGTCCTCAAAAGATTGCTTTGCTAAGTTTTCAGCATTTTTTGCCTCTTCACGAACTAATTTTTTCTCTTCCAGAGACCCCTTCATGCAAAAACAACTTGAATCTCATACTATATATGCAAAGATAAGGGTGAAGGAGAAGAACCAAAAAAATAAATAATAAAAATAAAAATAAAACATGGACATCATATGATGGGTTCTTATCATGTAAACATTGCTACTTCAGAAAGTTATGAGCAGATTAGTACTTGGTAGCAACACACTCAGACAAGAAAATCACATACACAGGTTCGTCTCTATAGATGCCCCTATCTGAGTCACAGGATGACAGGAGACCCAGAAAAAAGCATGCTTAAAAATCATACGATCATGACCTCTAAAATTTGACAAGAGATGGGGCAGCAAATTGCAAAGTTCTACTGTCTCTTGCCCTTCAAATCTGGAGTTTTCCAAGTTGGTAGATCGTTGAAGTTGCTAATAGTTCTCCAATGCTGTTGGTAGAACAATATGACTGGCAACTTGATTTTCAGGTCATCCCTTAGTAAGTTACTGACACTATCAGAATTTTATCAATGTCCAAACAAATTAGTAGATTACTAACTCCTCTGCAGTTTTACAAGGTTCATTAGTAATTTTTCCACCACTGTAATATATTTACCAACATTCAATACAATTAGTAATTTCTGAAATTATTTGAAATATTACAAGCATAATTAGTAAAATACTGACTATTTAACAAATTTACTAGCCTCCCAACAAGTTAGTAAGTTACCAAGTTTTTTGAAGTTTTACAAGTATAATTTGTAAACTACCGACTAGATAAAGAGTTTGCAAGTATCCCAATAAATTATTAAACTACCAACCTTTTGAATTTATCAACAATATCAGGATTTTACCAATGTATAAATGAAATAGTAAATTACCAACTCCTGAGAAATTGTACAAATGTCGTTAGTAACTTACTGTGACTATGAAAGATGTAACAATGCTCTACTAAATTAGAAACTTACCAACTTCTTTAAAATTTACAAGTTTGTTAAGTGAAATACCAACCCTACAAGGAATTTACCCATATTCCAATAAGTTAGTAATCTACAAAAATTTTTTCAAATTTTACAATAAATGTTCGTAAAGTACCAACATTGAGGAATTTACCAATAAATCAGTGAATCAAGTTCTTTGAAATTTTACAAGTGTAATTGGTAGATTACGGACATTGTAAGTAATTTACCAGTGTCCAATATTGCGCCAACAGTCCTAAATGTTAGTCAAATCCTATACATTAGAAAAGTGCAATCAAGTCCTAAACATTTTGAATTCAATACAATTAAGTCATTCCAAAGAACGCTCAGCCAATTTTGCTTATGTGGCATGCGAAAATCCAACATAATACTTTTGTAATAGTTATGTATAAATGGTGCCAAGGGCTGACTAGCCCTTGGAAAGTGCGGGTGAGGGCTTGCAGCCTCACGCGATGGTGGCATTACCACTTACAAGGTTGGCTTGATGGTGGTGAGCACCAGGCACCCTTTCGCAGTGGTGGCAATTGCGCAAAGGCAAGCAGGCAATGAGGGCCCGCCACCCTCATCGTGACCTTGACAATGTTCACCAACCCTTGCTGGTGACAAAGGGGGTGGCAGCTTTAACCCTCATCCCAATCCCGTGGTGTCTTTTTTTTTTTTTTCAATTATTTATCAATTTCCAAATTTGATATTTATATTTTGTTTAAACTTTTTATCTGAAAATAATTTAAAAAAACATGTTTAAATAAAAAAAAAAGAAACATTAAAAAAAAATGATTAAAAAAAGGCTATGTGTGCGTTTCCGTCTGCTTGAAAATAGAGAATTTGCTAACAGGACTGAAGTGGATGAAAGCCAAAAGTTTTAGCATTTAAATGAATGAATGGAAGTTAGGATAGAGTGCATGAAGTTCACAAGTTTAAGGACTTGTTTGTAACTATCCCTACTAATTAAATGAGATGTTGGCAAAAACCTTGTAGGGAGATTTCACTAACCATACTTGTAAACTTTCAAAAAAGGCAGACATAAGAGACTAGTCATAGATATCAGAAGACATAGCAACAAGCTTAAATATATGAGATGAAAAAAGAACTTAAAAATGTTTCCCAGCACACCTGAAGTTTATCGGGTGACTGGACTATTTTCGAGCGTAATTCTGCATTGGCTTGAACGCTTTGCACAAGCTCACGCTCTGCATTAAAGATCTGAAAAGCATGACAATAAGAAATAGTTAACAGGGCATTGATGTGAAGCGGGCACCAGGTCAAAAGGGGAGTAGTACTATTTCTACTGCAACTAATCATTAGGCCATAACTGAGAAAAGCAAACAGGATTTCCATTTGTATACAAATGCAAGCAGAACTATCACCAGTCTGATTAGAGTACTTTTCCAAACAGATAAAAAAAAAGAAAAAAAAAGAGAGAGAGAGAGAGAGACTCTGCTACTGTAAACTTGATACACGTACTCACAGGCAAGACAGACTATGTTATTGCAGCATTGAACCTGGATATTCTATGTTAAGCTACGCGTACTCACAGGCAAGACAGACTGTTATTGCAGCATTGAACCTGGATATTCTATGTGAAGCAGCAGCTGAAAGACCATCTCCCCTCAGCTGGATTTTCAGATAAGAACTATCATACTTTCATTGTGCAAATGAAGTGATCTGTCCCTATCCTAAGTAGAGTTTGATCCTCTAAGGCTGATATCTTAGGGTATGCACATTTCTAATTTCCCAAACCCTTGAGAAAAGCTAATCTACAATCTGTACAAAATTAACAGATAATGAGATATCAATCAAGCCACCAAGAGTGATATTATCTTTGCACACTTCAAAACATGTTATGAAGTAAATATTCACATGGAAAGACATTGAAACATGCAAAGTTTATCCTTTTTGAACTTTCAAAACATTTTAGATTAAAGCTTAACAAGTGCCTGAGGTCACTCTTTAACGTGCTCTATACATGGAAACAGAAGGTGAATATCACTTTCTTGTCACATAATACCTTTCCTGTTACATAATACTACACAGCAACTTCCTTTTTAGTGTGGAAACTCTAACGAGATATTGGTTGCAAGGCAATCTGCAATTACAACACACTCAGTTTTAGTGCTTCTGCTTCCATTGTTATACTGTCATTCTGCTTACTGATAGAATCCCCGAGACCAACATGTGACGCTCAACCTACAGAAAGGCCTATATCATGATTAAGAGTTCATGCAGTGTGCTAAGCACATTTATTGGACACAATCTAATTTTCTTTAGTTAATTTCATTGTGTGTACTTGATATTTATAGGTTGACAATTTCCATCATCAATTTGCTTTAAGAAATGAAAATGCAGCTGGTTGTTTGTAGGGTGTGAAGGGAATAACTCACTTTAAAGATAAAAAAAGATGTAGATTATCTAGTAGTTCAACGATGCTACCATACAGCAGGCATCTTGTGGACCCTTAAAGATAGAACTACCGACTTTTAAAGCAAAATGGAACTGGAGCCCTTCAAAAGCACACTTGTCTCTGTTCAGACAATTCAAGAATAGTTTTAGGGATTCAGATTATGTTTACCAACTTTTGCTTATTAAAGCAAGAGATGAACCCACAAACACAGGTCTGCTGACAGAATTGTCTTGCAGGAAGTGGGATTCCCTAGTAACAAGCCTATGCACATGACAAATGACAATCAAGCAACTATTACATTGCCTTCAATAAGGATTTTCACCAATTTCTTACTCGTGAAGTGGATTATCACTTTATTAGACACTTAGTGAGAATATCACCAACAGTCATGGCTTCTCTCTGGGGAAAAAGTATGTGGTATCATTAAAAATGCATTAACTAAATGACATTTCGACAATATTTGTGATAACTTAGCCATGATTGATATCTATGCTCTAACTTGATAGGAATGTCTAAAGCTTTATAAGTCTAGAAATTGTGCTGACATCATTACAACTCAGTAAGAGGAGTTATCTTTGGTGAATGGCACTGCTGCATTATTCTCTGCTTAGTTCTTCCTTTCTCACAACAATTCAAACTTGAAAACCTTCCAGCAAAATAAATCACCTTGAAAACCCTAATAATGGCATATGCCACAATATCCCAAAGACTGAAGATGTAATTTCTACAAGAAGAACGGGAGATCAAAAACTGTGAGAAAGAAGGGAGAATGGTAGCAGCCAGAGTATTACAATTCTAAACCAGAAAACAAAGATTGATGCCATACAAATTATATGGTTCAGACTAATCAAAGTAAGAAAACAAATTATATGGTCCAGAACAGGATGCTGCATTAACTTCAGTTTACTTGCATTGCTCCAGCATTTCTTGTTTAAAAAAATTTAAATTAGTTATCGTAGTAGCACCAGAGGACCCCATCTCCAGTAATGACTCTAAATCATAAAGTCAACACATCAAAATCTACAATGTAAATTCAGAAGGGAGTACAGAAACAGCAAAGACGACACCTACAAAAAACAGTAAGAAACATGCACTATGGTGGGCTCACCTTAGCATCCATTTCTATAGTCATATCCTTTAGCTTCCGATAGGTAGTTCTCAAAGACATCTGATGATTGTTAAGTTCTGATATTGTCTGGCGCAGTTCTTTCAGTTCTCTATCTACCTCTTGTACAAGAGGTAATTCCCTCTCTCTGGCTTCATTATACTCTGCAATCTCTGCATTCAACTGTATCAAATGTATTATATGAATTCATGCTCGACTTGCATAGAAAGTGCTTTCATTGCAGTTGCTTTTTGGGTACCTGTGATAACTTAGCCTCCCATTCCTTCTGTTGCTCATCAAGGAGGTTCAGTTCTTCCACTATAGGTTTTAACAGATTCATTTTGTTGTCTCTGGAGAACGGTAAAAATGCAAAAGGAAAAAACATGTATTAGGTGCATAAGAAAGATGAAACTCCTTGGATACTAATTATCCAGATATAAGTCATCTAGAAAACCAAGTGAGATGGATTATGCCCTAATACATAGAGTAAAAAGTTATGTTTTGCTGTACATAAATATACCGTACAAACAAAGAACTTGAATGATCCGTTACAAGACATTGCGTACTTTGCACTAACTTGATCATGCCTGTCCGGGCATGATAGCCAATTTTTACATGTCATATGCAGTTGAACCACAAGCGCCCATGTACTAGATGCATAAACAAAGATGTGTGAAACAATTTGGGGAAGTGGGGGAGGGGGGCGGTTCTAGATTCTTGAACTTGGTGATCTAGAAGATATTATTTAGCTGTGTACATTGCAGAAGCATTGTTACGCCTCAAATTCTTATAAGCTTAAACATTAAGGCCCTATTCATCATTTCAAATTTGCAGCAATCAATCCGCAAAGGCACGGAATTTGTAAACGATGGTTCCCCGACATAATTACTGCACCAAACTCACTTGTGAAAACAGAAATTTAGAATGGCACTGACGAAAATCTCGGTCCGTTCCGCATTGGGCTTGAGCAGATCTTTCACGGTGAACTGCGTGGGACAATGCAGCGAGGCCACGACCTCCTTGACCCTGCTGTACAGGTTCATCCGCGGCACCATCTCCACGTGGAAGTCCGGGTTCTCGAGCTGCTCGAGCGCCGCGAACTCCATTTGCCCATCTTCCCTGTACAATAATGCTCAATCACTCCAAACAAACACGACCAACCGCGCGAAATGGTCGCGCCTTTAACGGGCCGGGTCGAGATTACGCGGACTCAAGCCGCGAAATTTCGGATTTTGAGGAACTGGGTATCCATGAAAAGGAGGGACGGGAGATGGGTAAGCTTACTCTTGGAAGGAATCGAGGTAGATCAGGAGCTGCGTGTAGAGGTCGGTGACGAAGTCCGGGGTCGGATCGGCGAGGTGGTGCGCGGTGACGTTGCTGAAGATCTGGGAATCGACGAGGAACGAGAGGATCTCCGACCGGGTGAGCCGCGGGTACTCGAACCTCGACATCGGAGCCGGCTCCGGGCGGCGGCGAACGGCGGCGAACGGCGGAGCGAGCGCGGAGGAAGATGGGCTGAGAGAGAGAGAGAGAGAGAGAGAGAGAGTTTCCCGCCCAAAGGCCGGAGGCTTCTTTTTCTATGTTTTTTCAACAGGCTATTACCGGTTGCCCCCCATTTTTCATTTAAATTTTTATTCATTTTTTTTTCCAATTTACCAGACTTTTTTTTTTTTTTTGACCTGTGGCTTTTATTTATCTTACTTACCAACGCATTAAATTTACGAACTTTTCTTTCTTTGCAAATCCACTGAACCTTAATCTTAGCGATTGCTGATTTTTTTTCCGATTAAATCCGAAGTGGAATGATCATCGACTTTTATTTGATTAAATACCGACTAATTCTATGTTATTGGTCCTTATTTGAGTTGGTTCCAAATGTTCATTTGTTTTTTATTTTTAAATTACCATCTTCTTATATCTCACCAAAAAAAAAAAAATCTTTTATTATTCATTGCCTTTTATTTATCAATCTTAACAACTTGAATTTACCAAATATTATATGACAATATCAATCTTTATTAGCATGACTTAAGAATTTTTCACCAATTAAATTAGCCATAATTTAGACAACATTTTTAAGGGAAAATTCTAAATAATGATCTAAAATGTCTCATTTTCTTAAATAAAGGTCTAAAGTGATTATGATTATTTCAAATAAGGACCTAGCCTTGTTGACTTGCTAGTTGACAAAAATTTCCAGCCAATTGAAGAGTATTTTTGTCCAAATACAATTTAAATGAAATTAAATTAGATTATAAATTAAAAAAAAAAAGGAAGAGAAAAAAAGAGCAAACACAAGTAGAAAAAGGCGCTCCCTCTTGCTTATGGTCGTGGCCCCATCACTGATAGTGGGGTGGCGAAGGTCGACAAGGTCATCGATGCTTGGGGGAGGGTCGCTAGACGCAGGAGAGGGCAGTGACCTCTCCCAAATCTTGGTGAGAGTGGTTGGTGGCATTGGGTGAAGGTTGCCACCCAGCCTATGCGATGACGGGGGCGACGCTTGTACAAATTGGGCAAGGACGGAGTGACCATGTCCCAAAACCCTTGCCCAAATTTGGGACAAGGTCACTGCCTCTCCTGTTGCTTGTGGCAAGGGCGTGCCACCTCTCACCTCTAGTCGGCTAGGGCCGTCAACCCTCTCCCAAGCGCCGAAGACACAACCGGCCTTTGTTGCTGCCCCACTAATGATGGGGTTGTTGCTCTTGCCTATGTTTTCTATTTTTCTTTTTCAGTTTTTTTTAAAATAAAAAAAAAGAAAGAATAAAAATTTTAAAAATTCAAAAAGACAAAATTATCCTTCACATTTGGTGAGTTCAAGCCCTTCTTTGAATTTGTATATGCACTTTGGATCCTTAAATGAAATAAAGTACACTTGGGACATTTATTTAAAAAAATAACAACACTTCAACCTATATTTTATTTGAAATAATATCCACTTTAAGTTCTTATTTGAGGAAAAAAAAATTACTTCAAGCTCTTATTTAGAATTTTCCTCATTTTAATTACTGACGCTTATTTATTTGTTATACTTTAATTTCCAGACTTTTTTTTAATTGAGTTACCACTTACGGTTGCAATATTTATTTGTTCCTTTTTTTTTTTTTTTGGTTAACCAACTTTCTCCGAAAAAAAAAAAAGGCTTTTTTTATTTTATTTCTTTTTACCAATCTTAATTGACCAAACACTTTACAAATTGGCCAGCCAAATGGGAGCGAGACTTCCGTATCACATTTGGAAGTGGCTTCAAGAGTAGCAATGCAGCATGGAAGCGCAGAGCAGGTCCTGAACCTCAGGCTAAGAATGCATGCTCAGAGCCATAGGATCCATTTGTACCCTCTGCTCATATCCCAAATGCATCCTGAATTTACACGAAACAATAGGAAGTGGCAGATAAGCCATCCTCTAATAATGTGTATGTGAATCGTATTCTCGAAGAGACAGTGTTCTTCACTGCAAAAGAACAGCAGCCAAAGGCAAGAAAAAGATCTCATTTTTATGCTATGATCTGCATTGACTAAAATAGGACTGATCATTAGGAGATGGGCATAGTGATCCAACACAGGATGACTGCTCTTGTAAATCCCTCCACTTTCTAGAAAAGAATAATTTACATTGTACAACAAACGCAAAGGCGTATGCTGAAAGAGGAAAAACTCTACACCAACACCTGTTAGGCTATGTACCTCGCCAAGATAGCCAAGGAAGTTCAATTAACAAAAAATCAGGCTAATAAACTTCAACCTATAAGACAGGGAGCTTGCTCTAATCATTCTCCTGCTACATCTCACCTGTGGCCGAGCATAAGCACGTATACTGCTTGATAGCATCATAAACCAGCTGCATTATCAAAGTTTAACCATGAGTTTGTGATGTCTTGCATAATCTGCAGGGGCAGGCACAACATACCAAGCAAGAGAGAACCTGACAAAAGGATTCAGCATAATGGTTAATGCCTCACAGGCAGAAGTTTTCAACATAGCAGAAAGCATCACGCACCTCTGTTACTATGGCAAGGATTGCTGCAGTAGGTCATGTAGCTTGACAGGGTTCCAGAAATACCGCTTTCAACAACTTACCACGCTGTAGAGGAATTACGAATCACGCACGAAAGGCAGAGGAGCCAGTTCCCACAGAAAAGGTTAACCAGTAAGGAAAATGCAGCATATAGTCTGCTGAGGATACTTATTACAGATAAAATCACCAAAAGCAACAGCCACATTACTAGGCTTAAAAGGGTCATTCTATCAACCTCGAAATAAAAAGGTGTAACGGATGACTATGAATTCATGTCATCAAAAATTAAAATAGGTCACCACACAAATCAAGCAACACATATTTCCACGGGTTTAATGTCAAATTATCAGCAGAAGTGTGATACGCAACAACAAACAGCAAGAAATGACAGCACCCAACTAGTATTAAGTTATTAACTACAAAAGATCCGCATGCTGGTTGTGATTTCTACAGCAGTTGGGAATGGAATTCAGACCTTAATTGAAAAGGCCATAACAGATGCAACCCACTCTTAAGAGAAATTTGGCGTAACTACATTGCAAAAACCCATCCCAAAGTTTTTGTTCTATTTTTCCCACCTATTTTGAGCCCTTGTTTGCAGTTTTATTAGATTAGCATATCAATAAATACAACACTAAGTTGAAGATTTCTAAGCAAACTGACTCTGTTAGTAATCACAACCAAAAAATGAAAGTGAGCAAAAATTGTGTTTTGATTTTGATTGCTCTCAATTTTTAATGCAGTTGCAATTAAGTGCTCTCTCTTTCTCATGTGTCAGAAGCCAGAGTCACACATGCAACTTAGTGAACTACATGAAAATTGACTTAGAACACTAATAAGAGTCACATATGAATTTGCGTTTATGGGGCCCCCTAATTAGTATAACCTGATTTAGAATACTATTAAGCGCATGCCATGTGTTATTGGGCATCCGAAATTATATATCTGGAGAAGTTCATTTGCAGAGTATCTTTTAGACAAATAGATAAGAGCTATGCTCTACTTAGAGCACTAATAGTCACTGATCCATCACAAAGAAAAAATAGCAGAATTACCTCAAATAACATTACTCGGAAATTCACTCCTTCCTTTTATGAGATCTCACTCCTTTCAAACTTAACTGATGCTTGGACAGTGTTTCCTTAATAAGCTCATCACCAAAGAAGCGTGAATTTTTTAGAATAAGGTCTCTTGTTGACAAATCAATAGCATAACCATGACCGGACATCCACTGCAGCAGTTGGAGAAGTAATTCCTTCTTCTCAGGCAGAACAATAAATCGTGACACGGCCATATTAAATAATTTCTGCAAAGGAAAATACCATCATCAATAAATCTTGTAACTAGATATAAAAATCTCTAAAATTTTCATGAACTTTTTTTCATGCACAATTAACAATAGTGTCACTTTTCTTATGAACTGAAGCATCCCACCCACAGAGAGAGAGAGAGAGAGAGAGAGAGAGAGAGAGAGAGAGAGAGAGAGAAATGAAAGCAAAAGAGATTATTTCAGAAATTGGAGTACCAACTTATGCATTTTAAAGGTCAAGGCCCCAACATGCATAATTAGAGCAGAACGGAGCTGCTCACAATCTTGCAGGTCCTCAAACAAATTTCCTCAAGATTGGTCCAAAGAATCGAAAGCAAATTCAGTCACAGAACAAGAGATCAAGCATAAGAGAGGCACTGAATTCTTAAAACGTATTGCTTAAACTAAGAGAGGCATAAAAGGGATCTTTCTGGTTCTAAATAAACAACCAAAGACATCAAAGCAGTCACTTGCAAAAACAAAAATAACTACTGCGTTTTCCCCTAAGTGGGGTTAGCTCATGGGTCCTATGTCATTGCACTCTATTTTGGACCACATGCTTTGTAATATCCAGTCAATCAAGATCTCTGTTAAAATACTGTGCATGTCTTTTTAGATTTTCCTCTATCCCTTTTACCCCACATCTCCACCATCACTTTACAATTTGAAAGCCCACATAAGTGAATTGATAAATTCACTTATATGCAAAGAATGCGATGCATATGCCTTATCTTTCTTCTTTCATTTGGCCATAAAAAAGCACTTATTTCTGTTTAGTTAGTGCAAATACTGACTGCTTGCCTGATCAATCTTATTCCCAGAGGCATGGATGACCTTCAACACATCATTTATCAAGTTGACATTGCCCGACTTCATAAATGCAGTTGCAAACTTCCTTACTGCTTGCTTGGAGATTGATCCTGCATTGTCCTAGCAATTGAAGGAAAAATATACACGTGTAAGCAAAGGTGACCATTAAACACCCAAAGAAAGCCCAAAAAAAAGTACCTTGACAACGACATAAGCCTCCTTGTAAAGCCGTCCAGAAATCAGAATGTGCAGAATTTTCTCATGGAGTGCCTTACACATATTTCTTTTGCTATACCTCAACATATTGTAAACAGAAAAGGCTTCTGAGTAGGCATTCATGTTACCGAGTTGAAAGATTAGGGAGGAGCAAAGTCCCTGCAGCAACATGGATACTTCAGAATCCTTCAAAATTATTACTAGTTTCTTACAGTAAAAGCAAATCATGAAGTGGTGCCAAGGGGATGCTAACCCGTTTGCAAAATTATTTACAAGATAAAGAGCCCACTGACAACGAAACTAATACTACCAACACCCAGCATTAACTGCTTGTTTTCAACTTTTTTAACAGGTATCTCTTTGTTTTTAACTAAAACTGCTTTTCAATGTTATCAGAAAGACTGTATCTTTTATCTTGGAATAGTAAGAGAAAACTCCTCATTTGTTTGGCATAAAAGGGAGGCTTGCTCCCTTGCATGTAAAGATTAAGAAGTCTGGCCTTGACAAGTGAGGTTTACTGCCCCTTATTCCTCCATGCAAACAACAGAAACAAAAGGGGATCTTTACCACAGGTTTCACAGAATACCAGAATAAGCATTGATTCTTCCGCCATGAGTATAGTCTACAAATGTATTCCTATTTTTCTAAAAGAAGAAAAACAATCAGAATTTGGTTAACAGATTCAGCCATTTTGTGGCAAATGATGCCCCTCCCAACCAGAGCTACTCCTCTCCTTCAAAAATCCAAAAAGCCGAAGAACTCCTCACAAGGGTGACTTTCAGTCATAAAAAAAAATGTCCACTGTTGGAACAGCACAGTTCAGTATCAGCAGCCAAAGGAAGCTTGCTCTCCCTACTCGGAGGTAAACACTAGAAGCTGTTTGTTGATAGATTTCAATACAAATTACCTTTTCTGTTAAGTTTGCTTATGTCAGAGTGCTCTCTTTGTTTGAAGATGTAATCACTAGTTCCAAAATGAGTGTAGATTGATCAAGCATCACAAAGGCACAAGCGTCAAAGGAATAGGCATTTGAAAACTTAAAATTAGCGTTCCATGTTAAGAGCAATGAACCTAATTTAAGTTATGAGACATCAGGATATCATATTAGAAGTCATCATACCTCCTCTGGTCGGTGCCCCTTTTTATGCATGTCCTCTATAGTCCTGTAAGCAAGTAGATATAATTTCTCCTTAAAGAAGTATTTGACTAGGATATGAAAGGTATTGTAATCAGGATTGATAGCTAGTTCATCCATCTTCTTCAATGTTTGCATGACACTCTCCATTTCACCTGCTCTGCAATAGGCGCATAGCATTGTATTTAATATTACCAAGTCATATCTGTTAAATTTGGCTTCAAAGTCTTTGGCCAACAGTTTGGCCTCTTGTAAAAGCCCACACCGGCAAAATGCTGAAATCATGATGCAGTGAGCATAGCCATCTGCAAGTAAAACATAACCATTATATTCACACATAAGCATTGGCATTATACTATAGTAATGATACGAAGTTCTCCGCAGGGAAAAATTTGAAGTCCCCCCCCCCCACTTTTTCCTCCTTTCCCTCCCTCCCTGCACACTTGCAGACTGCTTGACTAAACCATCTTTGCTAAGGACATCAAAGCTAATACAAGTAAAAGGATGAAATGATGCTGGTCCCAGATCTCATTTAAAAACTGAAAAGTTTAAAGAAACATACTGGAATTCATTGAACTCATTTCAAAAGTGCATGTGAGGGAACTTTACAAAACTCATTTTCCTCCTTAATAAACAAGAATGGCAGAGAAGATAACCCGATAATCAAATGAAATTGTAGTCATGCTTAGTTACCAGATTTGACAGATTTTCCCATCATTTCGTCAAATACTGATTTAGCTTCATCTGTCCTTCCAGCCTTAGCTAGGCCATCCATCAATAGACAGTATGACATCTACAAATTGAACACATGGTAAGTTACAAAATGATAACTTCGAGCAAAATCTGAATATACATAAAATGATGGAACATCAGTGAGAACAAATTACAGAAGGAGAACAAAGGATCAATCCACAAGTTTATCAACAGGTAAGCGTAAGACATATGTTGCTTACAGGTTTAAAATCTCTCATATTGGTACCTGTAGATCGTTGAGCAAAAAGTTGAGAATGTTGCACGTCAATAGTTAGCAACCTACCTTTCCTATGCTTTTAGAAGTTATTAGTTTCTTTTGAAATATTACAGAATGCCTAGTATAATATACCTGATTGTTGCTCAGTGTCTGCCATTCATAAGTCTTATCCCGCAAAAATGCAAGACATCATAATTGGCACCAGTACTAAAAATAGGCCATTTACCCACAATATACGTCTTATCAATGAGAGGATTCGATAGTTCTATGCCAGAAAGATTAAACATGGTTTCCACATTTTCTACTTCAAGGGTAGTAGAGAGTAACATCAATCAACTAAAGGAGCCTCCATGCTCTTCTTTGCACATTCCTTGGTCAAATCCTAATTATCAAAATCATGGCACTCAACTACTGAAAGAAGTAAACACATCTGAAAAATTGTTCGAAGAGTTCTAAAAGTAGAATATAAAAGTTGCAAGACATGCATTATGGAGCTATGACTTTCATATGAACCCACCCACGAAGCGGTACTGCAGGAATCCCCAACTACAAAGCCCAAATGAAAAGTCATACTTAGAGCCCTCATCTTTTCACTTTGATGTCAATCAGAGATGTTATTTCTTGAAGCATGACCTGTGCTGTTTTATGAGACTAGGGCAAGGTAAATCAAAGCTCTTTGAGATAAACTGCCTAGCAATATGAGTATCAACGGCTGTATTTCACAAAAGAAGATGAGGTGCAAGAGACTCAGTTAAAGAGAAATGAAATATGAAAACATAACTCAAGAATGGTATGAGAAAATACAATTTATGGTAGAAAAGAGTGTTATCTAGGAGGAGAGGCTGAAGAAGACATGACAAAAACACAAAAGGCAGGATCTAGAAAATGGCTCTTTTAGAGGATATCCCACTAAATAGAGCCGCTCAAATAGTCAACCCTCCTTGGCAAAAAGGCTTTGTTCGTTTTCATCCTCACACAAAATTAAAGACTTTAAATTACACTGTATGATGATATTTGCACAGCATTGAGATAGAAAATGCAAGAAACAAGCTTCAAAGAATCCCTGATTGAATTTATGATTCATATTGCAGCCCATCAGCAAAGGCATGCGGTAATATATGAGAAATCTAATAGAGAGAATCCTCTGAAAGTCTATGATGGTCTAATTTCTCAAGACTAAACTGTGTCACAGTTTCCCGTCCTGACCAGCTTCTGTCCCTTTGACTTCTGAGGTCTGATGAGAATACTATGCATATCAATTGTTTCAGGTTGGATATATTTCAAGCCTGTTATAGCTTCATGTAGAAAGCAGAGAGAAAAGCACAATAATATACCTCATCTTTGGCATGGCCTAAGAGTTCCAGTTCGGCCAATAATTCTCTTGACTTATCAAATAAGCCTCCTCTGACGTAAACCTTTAGCAAAGTAGTCAAAATTACCTGAAAACCTTGCAGTAGTGAATGATGTCAACATGGTATAAGCATACTGTACATGTACAATACAAAAAGAAGTAATCAAAATTTCTGGTCAAGGCAACACACCTACGACACATACAAATTCAAGTGAGAGGGTTTTGACATTAGCCACTAAAGAAGCAGCTAGTAGACATGAAGTGGGTGAAAATGTTAATGACAACTGGGCAGCCTTAGAAGGCACCCTCTGTCCACCCCACAAAGATTCAAGAGGAAGCTGTAGCAGTAGGAATAATACTTGAAATTGACAGGTACTCCTTTTATTTTGTTATTATATTATTTAATCAAACTGCCAGAGCTTGATTGTCAAATTTTGAGTTACTCAGATCTATTTAACTTTGGGGAGGGGATCAACATCATCAGTCAGACAAGTGCAATGTAGTCCAAGGTACTCAAGCTAAACAGAGTGACTGAATCTAACTTCTAGGATGTCAGGGCAACAGGCTTTCCACAAGGCCCACACCCTCGATGCATACGGCATCAGTCATAAATAGGGATGGGCATGAGGGGCCATGCCTCAAGTAAAAATTCCAACAATATGTTTTTCAGCAAATTTTTTTATATATATCCCCATTTTGATATAATTTTAATTAATCAAAAAATAATGTAGTCGTGTTTTTTTTTTTTTTCCCTAAGATTATTTAAACAAATTTTCAAATAATTTAGGTAAGAGATATTTGTTCTTCCAAGAGATATTTTTGCAATGAAAATCCACCCCATGTAGGTCGGGACCTGGTGGGGTGCCGCTCCCCATGCCCATCCCTGGTTGTAAAGTTGCTCTTCCATCTGAGAACATGGGTTTTTAAACCCCCAAAGAGCGGCACTTTTTTCGCCTAGTTTATAGAAGTTTGGCAACAAATCAAAATAATAGTTTGAAAAGTAAAAGAACTATTAGACCTTAGGATGAGGAAATAGCACAAACTTTGGCAACTACATTTAAAAATAGGGTCCTCTTTAAAAGTTTCAATCCCACAATCCACATTACCATCTTCAAAATTATATGCATGCATTCAAATGCATCACATAACATAAAAATAAGAGATGAAGTTCGAAACGAACCTTATTGACAACTAAGCCTGCAGATTTCATATCCTGCACCAAGGCTTCAGCCTTCTTGTAATTACCATCAGCAGAGTACGAATTTAATAAAGAGCTATAATGGAATTCATTAGGTGTATGGCCTTCATTCACCATTTGCCTGAAGAAGCGCTCTGCATCTTCACAATGATTGTTCGAAGCACACACAGCAATAAGAGTCCCATACATTACACTATCCATTTTAAGACTATTATACTCCAGTTCCTGTATCAGTTCCAATGCTTTGGTGTAACCATCATTGACCTTCATGCAACCTGCAAGCAGCTAAGGATGATGAAGAAAGTAAGGATTGCTACTGCTCAAACCATGGACTTTACCAAGGAAGACTGCAATGATTTTCTGACTATTACTTCCTCAAACCTTGGAGCAAATCAAAGAGGTGATGTAGATTAAAATTGGATTTATTAAGCAGCGAAGAAAAGGGTTAAATTTTCTTAGTGGGGCATTATCCGAGCAAAATGAATCCAGTAAAAATTATAGGAACCTTTCCATTCAAAAGACTCCAGATTGCACCCATCGAATTTTCAACTCTAAAGTTGATCATGAGATTTCTTTGGCATATAGTTGATCATTGTTGCAACAAAATGAGATACTTTGTTGCAACATAATGGAAGGGGCACCTATCAACTTCCATCAATGAAGCCGTATACTATGAGAATGAGCAAAATAAGATGGGTCAATGTTGTGAAAGTTATACAATTCAAGACTAGAAACCATATGGTCCATTTTAATCCATGGATAATGTTGTCTAACATTCTAAAGAGACTATACCTTAACAATCCCTCTCCTGTATAAGTTGGGCCATCCATATGAAACATGGGATGCGGCCGTAGTAAAACGAACTAAAGAAAATGACAGAATAACATACAAAATAATGAAAAGGGGAGTATTTTGGATTTGAACACCTGACCTGTGCTCTAGCATGTTAAATAATTATTTTTCCAAAAGCTTAAACTGTCAAGAATAGGCCTACAACGTATTTAGCATAACTCCTCACACAAATTTCCAAAGTTCATGTATCAGAATTCCAATATAATATAACAATAGATATTATGTAAAATTTAATTTTTTATTGGTCACGAATCCATCTACCACAAGTTGCTAATTTTATTACTTAAAGAAAGTTAACCAAGATGAGGTTAGAGTTGCATACCGTACTATATGTAATGATATCTGGTTTCAGTCCATCCCGCTTCATCTGTTGAAAACATTTCATGCCAATCCCAAATTTACCATTTCTGACAAGGCAACTAAGAACAGCATTACTTATAAAGACATTGATTCTCATTGAGGCATCTGGAATACTGTTATAGATTTCCAGTGCATTCAAAGGGTTGTGGCTTGTCCCTGCGAACTTTATATAACTGCTATAACTAGCAGCACTAATCTTCTCATGTTTCTGCATATACTGAAAGAGCTGCAACAATTTCAACAGAAAATCAATATCAGCTCTTTGTTAGGTAATTAAAAGGAACAGAAAGAAAATGATAAAACGTCTACTAAGCAAGAAGACCCATTGCCAGGCATGATTTAGCCTGCCAAACAGAGGGTGAGCAGGAGACAGAGGAATGAGGCAGCAGAACATGTCAAAGGAAATGAATTAAGATCTTAAGCTTCCAAATCATGAGGGTGAAGCTAAAACCAATACCAAAAATCTTTTCGAGCTGTTTGGCAAAATCAAGTTTCTTATAAGTTGTCATAGCTTATTAGATTAGTCCCACAATCCATTAGTATCAGAGCCGTTAGGACGTGCCTTTCTCCAATCACCAGCAAGTACTCATATATGACCCATAATTGACAAAAATGTGGAAAGAGACGATAAGAAAAGATCCGGTGAACTTTGAGCTTACAAAATTGATTCAAAATTGAGAGCATGGCATAGACGCCGATCCCTCATACGAGGATAAGTCTTGGGGTTTGTTTGTTTTGACTTATGAAAAGCAAAAGCAACTTCGATACATCCCACCAAAATCTAAAATATAGTCAACTTTCAAAAAGCTATGAAGACTTATATGTGAATCCCCATGTCAACATTTCTATAATATGAAAGCTTCAGATGCTTAAGACTAAAAACAAAGTCAAAGTGCGCGCATTACAAGATTGAAAAAGAAAAAAATAAGTAAAAGCCAGTCCAAACACACTCTAAACTTATTGCGTTTTATAATTTTTTTGTCATTGTAGATATTCATAAAGATGCATTACAACTTTTAAAAGCATTTATCTCCAAGCACCATCAATTCAATGATTTTTGTGAGCTGCTCTTTGTTCTTGACAAATTTGAAGAGTAAGCATGATTCAGCCACATCGCAATGAATGCATAATGGAAGAAAACGCATGGATACCTTAAATCCATGACAGTCAGTCAATGCTAGTCCAGACAATGCAAAATTGTAAGTCAATGTTTGATATGAAATGATGGACGATTTAGAACTAGGAAATAATTGAAAGAGATATTCCAGATCACTGGACCAGCTGAGTAGTACCACTGTTGATCATCAAACCCATGAAGAGAGTCCATTAAAATGCTGACAACATGCTACCTCTATTACTCAATAAGGCTACATTCATTCTTCCCGAGTTCCAGATAATCAATGCTAAAAGAAAAAAGAGTTGTGACCCCTTCGAAAGTTAAATAAAGACAAAAGAGCGCTTAAAATGGAACAGAGCGGGAGTTGAAAAGTTGGTTTGTGCATATATAATTTCAATCATTGATGATAATTCCAAATTTTATGCAATGAAAGAGACACTTAAAACTTATTCGACAGAAAAAGTGAATATAACTTTGAAATTTTTCAAAACCTTGGAAATATCTTGCATCCGGTTGAGTTTCCCAAAATACCTCAAAATGGCATTCAAGTCCTGCACCTTCAGTAGACCGCCAAGCCTGCACAAAACTAAAAGACCTTAACCTCCTGAGATAAAGAAAGACAAGGAAAGAAATGACATTTGGCTGAAAGTGGAGGCACAAGAAATAGGCCAATTCGGCGGCTTTTTGCTCATTCTCATCAGTAATCGTCAAGGGAACGGCCCCTGTCCTTTGATTTCCATATAAAGGACACGACGAGCATAAATACCCTCTTTAACTTCGATTCAGATGGACTGAATATCTTTCATACGAAATCGTTGAAAGATGCGACGATTATTTCCAGGAAACATGCTTTCGAGACGTCTTTAGCATTAGATTCTGAGAGGGAACATACGAACTTGTGAAAGATGATTTCATCCTTTTTTCCCCTCAAGACATATAAAAGATTCATGCTTTATGGCATAAAATTCCATTTGGGATTCATTCTAAAATCTTCGAATGCCGCAACTGAACTCTCAAAATTCAATCTTGATTTCAAAAACGAACGCGCCGCATCGCCAATCAAACGAATCAAAGCACTTCACAAACAGCATCGAAACAGCGCGCAGGGCCATCGCGTTCTCCCGCTCAGTCAGGACCGGACCTTTCGAGCGCGGCGTCCAAATCGGGCGACTGCTGAATTTCGAGCACCGCGGCCTGCCTGGCCAGATAAGACTTGGAGCTATGTTTCCAGGCGGCGGGCGGAGGGCGGCGGGGGGCCGGCTCGGCTCGGTTCGGCTCGGCGAGGGCGGCGGGAGCCGAAGCGGAGAGAACCCGAGAGGACCGAGCGGCTGCTCTCGAAGGAGGAGGAACGGACGACGGACAGAGGAGCGGAGGAAGAGGGAGCGGCGGCGCCGGCGGGCGGGGGCGGAGGATGTTCGGAGAAGAGGCGGCGAGCGTGGAGGAAGGGATCGCCATAGCTGGGCCTATGCGAGCTCGACGTTGAGGAGGGAAATGCGGACGAAGAAGAAGAAGAAGAAGCTGAGAATGGAGAGTGATTTCCGTTTCCTCGGGGAAAATGGCGGGGTCCGGTTCGACCGGGGATCCGGTCGAACCGGCCTGAATTTCCGGTTCTCAATGGTTAAACCGTTCTGAATTGGTTTTGAGGCTATCTTAGAAAATGGTCAGTATCACAACAGTGACAATTTCATCCAAATTAATTTTTTTAACCATTAAAAACTCCAAACTATAATATTTATGATAAATTTATATTTTAAATTTTTTGTTAAATTGAATTAATACCAAAAATCAAAAACTAAAAAAAATCAATTGACATTTATAACTACTGTGCTAATCATTCAATTCAATAATTTCAAGGCAAAGTTTAATAGAAATCAAAGAGGGTAAATTTGTCCCCTGTAGTTTATATCCTCTAAATGGAGATCTTGTAACTAAATAGTTATGATTCAATCCAAGGATAGAGATAGATGTATTAATTTGGGATAGTTTTTGATAAATTTGTTACATGTGTATTAATTTGGGATCTTTCGTGATATTAACTATATAAAGAAAAAGAAAATTACTTCTTCACCCATATAAAATTGAACCGTTATCTTTCAACATGAATACTTGATTAACGCATGGTTTTGTAATCAAATGGTGCAACTTTTCTATTTTGTTACAATTTTTGTATGCAGAACAAAAGGGCTTGAGTTTTAGGTAGAATCGGGAATCAAACTGGAAGCGACCAATTCAAGCAACAGTTATTCCAAAATTGACCGGCTTAGTCCCCCAATTCCGAGCTTTTTATGACTAGAGGGTCACAAGGTCAATTTTTGTTTCTAAGTTGGATTGGGAACAAATTTGCCCTGAAATCAATCACCCTAATTTTGATTGATTGACTACCAAATCTATAAATTCTTATCTATCCAAGATTTACCCATGATTTAAAAAATATTAGATTGATTTCAAAGACACACCAAACCAGGAATATTGATTTTTTTAGTTTTTACAGTTCATTTTTAAAAGTACTTTGATTTTTTAAAATCATAAAAACTTGAAATTTCACAAAATACATACATCTGTAAGTAAATTTTCACATGAAGGCAAAAGAGCTCATTTTGTTTTTTCTTAAACTGAAACAAATGGGGTTACTTACTTTTCGATCTAAAACCTTGCTATGGTTTCTCAATTATAATTTGATATATAGATATATATGTACACATTCATTTTTACTGGAAAAACTACTAATTTTAACAAAAAGTCATAAACTGTTGATATATTGAAAATTAATAAAAAGTAGCTGACCAGGCGAAGAACTGAGTAAAGGTATTTAATATATTGGTAATTTTACTTCCATAGTATTTGAAAGTGGTTGGTAGCTTTCTGCTTCAACAGTTGAAAGGAAAGCGCCTCAAGCTCAAGAACAGACATCAGATTTCTTGAGCTCCACGAATGGAAATGCTTAAATTTCCACAGGAAACCAAACAAAAAACAATCAATGCAACGTTACTGAAGGGCAGTACTCGTGAAATGCCGTTCAGTAACTACAGCGATCCTTTCCTAAGTTCGAACCAGGTCGGGAAAACGGAACGAATTTGCTTCAGTCCTTTGGAGATTCAAGAGTAATATTAAGCTGTACTTATTGCTATATATACATGCAAACTGTTTGTTTTACAGACAAGAGGAGTTCCAACTAGCATCTACAGCCTTCATGATCCTTTCGTGCAGTTTGGCTCCAGAGCATGCGACTATACCTCGATCCAGACCTTCCAAATAAATACCCTTTGAAAAATCAAGGGGACGTCCCCTCGCATCCGTCACGACACCACCAGCCTCCTGTACTATCACAACTCCGGCAGCGTGGTCCCATATTTTCTCCTTGTAACCCGCCCTTGCGAACTTCATGAAGATCTCAGCATCTCCACGAGCTATGGCTGCATACTTGACCATGCTGTACACGCGCAATGGCTGCTTCCTGCAGAAACAGAGGCATTGTCAAGCATGTAAGCTCTCTCGCCAGTGTGTTCTAATTATTCATAAATCTCTTCTTTCAACACCCGGAGTTCATGGTGCTGGGGGAACATCTGCTTTTCCCATGACCAGATGGGCCTTCTTATGAGTTTTTGGTGTGCCTTAAATCCTAGGGTCTGCTAGTTTGTCATAATCTCAACAATTTTCTTGTTTTGCAGCATTCAGGGAATATCTGTTATTTCGCATTATAAGTTACACATCCTTTATGAATCATTCACTAATGCTTAAGTGGAGCTAAAATGTACTCCATTTCTGTTCATATCACCATGCAAAGCAGTGAACATAGGGGAAGAGACACGTACGCACCTAAGCCCAACACTGTGAGCTAGTCCAGCTGTGAAGGAATGACTTGAATTTGCCTTCTCAACTGGTTCGCAGAACGTTGCTAATGCTGGATTATCAATGGAAGAAACACGAACGGGCACTGCAGCGTTTGGCCACTCTAAACTCTTATTCTTATGGAGCAATGGCTGCATCCAGGCCTCACCACTGCCTTCCCTGGCATAAAGTATGCAACCCCGGTCCCAAGATTCCGACGCCGGTGGGGTCAATTTGGTGATAATCCTATGGTAGCGATGGTGATAGTTTAGCCACTCCTTTTTCATTGGGTAATTGGGGCAGCCAAGAACTCCAAGGACCACTTTCCCATCTTCTATCAGTGAAAGAGCAACAGCGTACTGATCACCACGCACAAACCCCAGTGTACCATCAACAGGGTCTAGCGCCCAAAACTTTCTGTTTAGCCTGCCAGCGGAGTTGCAACGGCCAATAGCCTCGAGCACTTCCTTAGGGCCAAGGTTCCCTTGAGGAGACATAAGCCCGAATCGAGGTGCCTCAGATAGGGCTTCATTGACTGTTTCCACAACCGCTTTCAACAAGCCAGCTCCATCAGCCTTGGAGAGAGCATGCACATCCTCCTCGGCAACAATCGAGACATTGCTAGTTCCGAAAGACTCAGATAACAACAAACTTATTGTAGCTTGCACGCTCCAGTCTGTTTAGATGCAAGATCAAGGGCATTAGCCAAAATACTTGGTGAAGACTGCAACTGCATCATATAAAGCATGAACATGAAGAACTAATGGAACATGTTAAAAGTACACATTGGTTGAGGCCATCAAAAAAATGCCTCTCTCTAGGATCTAAGCAATCAGGAAGCACTTGCTTCTCATAGAGCATAAACAAAGATTATACACAAAAGTAGCATGACGTGACTGGTGCATGCGGAAAGAATCTCATGACTAATTCTAGTGACAGAATCTATAATCAAAGAACCGGCAGATTGGTTATATAGATAAACAAGTAAGATAGAGCAAATTATAAACAGCACATATGATACTGCAGAACTATTTCAAGTAAATAGACAAAGAAAAGGAACAAAACGCTTAAATTTGCTGATGAGGGAAATAACCTAAGGTTCTACTTCATTAGGCTTTAAGGTTTTCATTTTTTTAGCAGAAAAAAGGCAGATAATACATGATAGATAGGAGATACTGTCTTGGGGAAAGAAAAACCTACACGTCAAAGAAAGAGGCTTAAACATGTACGCTATCATTTGGTATATGTAACTGAAAAATAATGCATTTTCAACCACACAAACTCAAGGAAGGAAAATTCTGATGTTGCAAATCGCAAGGGAAAAGAAAGGAAAACCAAGCAGTTACTTCACAACATAATTACATCAGAAAATAAAAAATCTGTAATTTGCCTAATTGCGTCAACAAGGCAAATTAATGTGAAAAGTACAATTGATGCCACAGCGAAGTCTGACCCCCATACAGAGAAGTTTGTGGGGACCTCGTTCTCGAGATAAAGCACTTAGTCGAATAAACAGTAGACACGCTCATAAAATTTTAAAATACAACTACAACTGAACCTCCTCCAAAGTAGGGACTCACTTGCATGCTAGTAAATAGGTACTCAAAATTTATAAACTGGCATTTCAGTTTCCTTAGGCTAATAGTTATTAGGGCGAATCCATTGCTTGCCTCGTCTAGAATGGGAACTCTATTCCAGACTCAGATTCAGCAGGTTTTTAGAAAGCTTCATTAGTAAGCCAATTAAACTCTACTATTGCACCAACAGGAAAAGGTTCCCTTCTTTAAAAAAGACTTCACTTAAAGATATTGCAGCTTCGAGCACTAAACATTCCACCAATCTCTCTACACAGTCGGGAACCAAAAGGTCTCTGGTCCAGTCATTTCTTATCACTAACATTATGTGCACTATGTGATGGAAGATATACCATCAGATTAGTCACCAGTAAGAATTATTTGCAAATGAGAATGTGTAATTCAAGGACCACAAAGAGTAAAGCTATGTCCTAGCAATTACTCCAGAAATACCCTTAATTTATGGCATAAACCAAACTCAGAACCAATCCACATAATCACTCATCAGAACCAAACAAACAGGATTCACAGTCACCACCAACTTGCCCAACCAAGAACTGCATAATTTAACAAAAAATAAACAGTAGTAGTTGGCTTTTCTTTTACCAGCAATAGTGACTGGAGAATTATCATCCTTGGAGTGAACTTGCTTATCATTGCTGCCACTACTGTTGCCGTCGTTAGTCTTAAACACTAGAGTATCCTGCACTTTCTGGCAAATCCAACATGCTATCTGTACGGCTCTAACTGCAACATCCAGCTCTCTGGAGTATCTCTCCTCCCCTGCTTCAGAGGAAAGACTCAACCTTTCGGGGTCCTCCATTAAAGGGTGTGATGGGCTTGTGCTGAAATTGGATGGGGAAGCGATCTTAAGCACATGTGACCTGTTCTTGGGTGAGTATACTGATGGGCTGTGGCTTTGGGAGAAGAAAGAGATGAATCCGGCTACATGGTTGGACGAGAATTGAACACATCTCCCCTGTCGCAGCACAACTTGCGGGAGGTTTCCACCAATTCTCGGGCAACTGATAGGCATTTAAATCCCACCACTACCCAAAAGAAAAAGAAAAAACCCAACAACAGAACTCCTCTCTCTCTCTCTCTCCCTCTCAAAAACCCAACATCTCTCTCTCTCTCTCTCTCTCTCAAAAACCCAACATCTCTCTCTCTCTCTCTCTCTCTCTCTCTCTCTCTCTGTGCGTAGATTACAAGACTGGTCGTCGTATGATGTGGTTCGTGAGGGTGAAGGGACGATTGGGGGGATGAATATATAGAGGACAAAAAGACAAACCTCGAAAAAGAAAGAGAGAGAGAGAGAGAGATATTGTGAAATCTTCTTTTCCCATTACTCCTCCATCAAAGCATCTTCTCCAATCAATTGGACATAATTTGCTTCGAATCCCCCTCAATTTTTACACCATGACACGACGGTTTATCTTGCTCAAGAAAGCTGACTTTGTCCCACTTCCACTTTCGGGCAGTGTGGAAGATATTAAAACAGATTACTACAGCAAAAAAATTAAATTTCTAAGGTGGGTAATTCCTAACTTTTTAAAGTTGGAGGGCTATTTTGCAAAAACGAGAAATGGAAGAACCCGTAACTTCTTGAAATTTTGAGGACTAGTGCGCAATGGTGCCGAAGGTTTAATAAGGTTTTTAATAGTTGTCCCAATAACTTACAGACACTTTTTTCTTTTTCTTTTTTCCTTCTTTGGGTGAGCACCCAATTTATCACAACCTTCCGATCACAAATTGCATCGTACTACATGAGGCTTGCATTAACTCCGTACATCGAATAATGACCTTTCTTAGATGGATTTGCATAATTTCATCAATTTTATCATAATAATCAGATTCATCGAAAATATATTTTCCATCGAACGTTTAATATTTTCCTCCTTTTATTGGGGTTTTTCTTCTTAAACAAACATTCATGATTGCATACAAACACAATTGACGAGTACTTCCATGCATCGACTAGTTTACCTATTAGGTTGATAAAAAGAAATAGGGAGTCCTCAATAATCAACACTTTTTTCATTGATATGTAATCACTTCCTTGAAAAATAATCAATTTATTTTCTTAGCGAACTATATTCTTGTATTACTTTCCCTTAGTCATAAGCAACAAGGAGCCCCATATGACATTTGAAGTATATCAATGGAATGGTACTCATCATATATTGAGTCAAAAGAACAAGAAAAAGAAGGGCCAAAGATTTATTTTTCCTCTCTTATGAACCCTTTCCTTAAACTAAAGACTAGAGCACATCGGAGTGCATGATTGGAAAAACTTTTAATATATAGAAAGTGGAATATTATGTATGAAATTATGAGAGGATTCTCAATTATGATTTTGCCCCCCACTAAACAATTATTATCTCCTCCCAAAACCTTTTGGCTACTGTGCTTTACTTGCATCACCATGAGATCATCCACACGTAATCTTGAGATTTGAGTTCTAGCACCACTAAGCTTGATGCACATGCAAATCGACATGGGCTACCAAATAGGGAAATCAATCATTCACCTTTTTAAAATTTAGGTGAGATATTTCTGACTTCATTAATTTTGCAAAAAATTAATAATTTTAAAAATACTTTTTTTAAAAAAAATAATCATTTATATCGCTTGAAATAACTAATCAATAAAAAATATTTTATTATCAACAACAATGTATGTTTAAATATTTTTGTGGATGATGAAATTTGTGTACGTTCGCTCGTTTTTTAAAAATATTTTTAAAATTATTCACTTTTTATGAAATAAACGCATCATAAGCAATTAAAGTTCTTAGTTGTGACATTTGACACACAATGTAAGGGTTGTCTTTTTAGGCAGGAAGGAAGGAATCACTCACTCCAATAATTGGTCATAAAAAGAGAATGACTTGGTTGGTGGTTCATGTTCATGTGCATGCTCATGCTCATATTCATAAATTGGAGTGGATAGATGCAACTAAGAGTCAAGCGCATTATCATGCTATTAATGATGATGTATGACTCAAACTAGAAAACTTGGATAAGAGAGATCATGTTATGTACTGTTTTCCCACTTTGGTAAGTTGTAAGTGCTCTTTTGTTATATATCCCGTCCCAACATGAGATAATTGTTTAAAAAGTCATAAATTTATTATACGATAGTCAATTCAATCCCAAACTTTTTAATTCGGTTAATTTAATATTAAATCATTTGACGGTTTGTCAATATAGTCCTCCTAGGCAAAACTTGACTGAGAATTGTTAATGTAAATATTGGCCATTTTACATGGTACGGTTGACACTAATATAGACAAATTTACAATTTTTTAATTTTTTTTAATTTTTCTTTTTTTTCCTTTTTTCTTTCCTTTTTCTTTTTTTCTTTTTTTTTCTTTTTTTTTACTTTTTTCCTCTTTCTTTTTTATTTTTTATTTTTTTTCCTTTTTCTTTTTTTATATTTTTTTCCTCTTTCACTCCGCCGGTCTAGGGCCTTAGTGATGGCAAACGGAGCAAAAAGGAAAATAAAAAGAAAAAAAAAAAAAAAATCCAAAAATTTCTTTTTAAAATTGTACAAAAATTGTTGCTGGCATGGACAAGACCACGGCTTAGTATGGCCAGTATTTGCGTTAGTGATTTTTGGGCGGATGATTATATTGACAAATTATCGAAAGCTTTAGAATAAAATTAAATAAATCGAAAATTAGTCGGCACACAATAAGTTTAAGACTATTTGGATAATTTTCCGTTAAATATATGAGTTAAATATGAATGCATGAGCTGAGGGGGTGATGGTGCTTATGTGCTTGGCATCGATAGGAACAATTTAATTCAATCACTACGGTATTAACCTCCAATGTATCAACCATATTTAGGCAATGATTTTGGTCAAAAGATAAGAAGCGATAAGAGTCCCAAGAAAACAGAGCCCACAAGACCATTCACTTTCTCATAATTATGGTCAATGAGCTTTGGCATCACGACATCCCTTTTAACATCTCGTTTACTCTCATGTAAAATATATATTATATATGTCAAAATGACGAATGGATTGCGCTGCTTCGAGGCTACTAAAGCTTGTGGGACACCTCTCACATCGAAATTAGCAAATTTCTTCAAATTAATTGTCTTCTATCATGGTCCAATCACACGAGGTTATAATGGAGGTAAAACGCCTTTCTTACGAAAGCAACTCCTTCAAGAAAATTACCACGCTGTAGATTTGCTGACCGCAGCCTCATGTGAGCATGACGCAGAGATTCACTACTTCAGGAAGTTGCAAGGGAATCCACTTTTACTGCTGACCCTTTATGCCTCGCCAATTGGCCAATCAATCACGGGGCAGCCGCCAACTTTGACTTGGAGTCAACCCGTTGGTTGCAATTAATTCCATTTTAACGGCTGATGATAATTGAATGTCATGTTAGTAATTTGGAATGGTTGTTGATTGAAAGAATTATATTGGAATTTTGTGAAAATGTTTAGAGATATATTAATAAAATCAAAAAGTTTTCATATGACAGATTTATAACTGACCGAATGATCATCTCAATATAAGTATATTACTAATGCATTCTATTGTAGTGAAGATGATGTATAGTCTTATAAATTAGCCATTGGAAATTAATCCCTCCGAAAAATGAAATTGCAAGTAATAAAATTAGTGCACTCAACCCTCTAGTGAATCACTAGGCACCTTTTCGCACGTGGGAAGGAAAAGTAGGGACATTTAATTTCAGGTACAGGGTTCAGACTCTCATGCTCTATAAAAAAGCATGGCTAAAGTCTGAAAATAAGTTGAAAGTTGGAGAATGACGAAACAAAAAAGAAAAAGAAAAACAACTGAATTGGAAGTTGCTCGTTCTGATTTAACCAATTATGCGTGCTTATTGCCTTTTGTCAGGCTGCCTGAACATATCGAAAGGTTCAGTTCAATTGGTTCACAGGTCATGCTAGTGCTCCGCAGGCCTCCAAGTTGCCAAGCCTCTATGTTTGTGTCCTAATCTATGAAACTGATTCAAATGCACAGAGCATGTAATTCACGGGACATGGTGCAAGTGTGCCTATTTGTGCCACTAAGGTTCTGTGCTTGAATCATTCAATCATGTGAAAGCTTGAAGCCGGACTCCTTCAGTAACATCACTGCAATGCACAGTGAAGGTTGTTATCTGATCTGCCACCTGGGTCTGCCCACTGACTGACATGGGAGAGGATGGGAGAGGTTCCTTCTTAATCTGGGAATTTCTCTACACTTACATGTAGTATTCCCACTGAGTTCTCAGCCGTCAGAAACTTCAGTAGTCATGCATAAGTGGAACCTTAATGATTTCTATTTTTATCTGACAAGAAAGCACACTTTAATTCAGTAAACCGACTAATGATATGTATTTTTACTTTCATAAATCAGATAAGCCCCAAATCAATACTTCAATGAATGATCAAATCGTACATGAGATTATTTTGATCAGACCGTAGGTGAAATTATTTTGTAGTTGATGTGGGTGGAAATCACTCGATTTTGTGTTTTGCACTTAAGACTTCATCTATATCCATCTATCGAGTGCCGAGTCGTCCATGACCCAAAGTGGGTTTTTTTTTAACATCTTCTAGGACAGTTCTTGCATTCAGATTCATGAACCCATAATTGTCTCAAAGCTAGTGGAGAAAATGCCTAATGCATGAAAAAATAGTAGCTAACAGAAGGCTCTGAATTACTGAGCTGTCCTTTCAGCAAGCTGATTTTCTTGACAATTTTGGGTTGAGAAGTCCTATTCACGATCATGTAATCATGACGAGAAACATATCCACATTGAGCTTGAATCAAATGACTCAATGTCCTACACGTTGTTCACTTAAGCTACAGCACTTACCCAAAATGGAATCTACCGTAGTCAAAACCAAATGTAAAGAAACGTTCTGATCTGAATTGAAGCCACTGGAAACTGAAAAAGGTGCTTTATGAAGGGGTTTGACAAAAGCATCCCACATAGGAAGAAAAATGTGTCTTACGTTGACCTTCTAGGAAACTATCATCACAAGTATTCACTGTCCTAAAAAATAAAACTGATGACATGACAAATACTACTCTCATCGCACCCATCGTTAACCTTTTGGAATTGGCTTAGTAATTAAAGAATGGACATGCCCTGCATCATGCACGAAACTTCAGTTCTCTGCTGCAACGACTACAAAGTGCATAAATTGTTAAGCTTGCCCAGCCAAGGCGAGGCCGAGCCTGGTAAAAAATGTTTCTTAAACTCTAACTTTCCTCACTTAAGATGAAGCTCATCATCATAAACAAAGGAAGCATCATTGCACAAATCTTTTATGAATTACCGTTTCACTTTCAACATGTACAACAAATGTAGAAGTTAGAAAGTGATGCTCTGGGCTTAATGAAATTGCCTGGGTAGCATTTCCTTTCTTTAAAAGGAGTTCTAACCAACAACCTTTGTTTATGGTGTTCTTATCAAGAATCCTTTTCATGCAGATCGTCGCTGCAATAGCTTTGAATAAAAAAACTCGGTAGCATTTTTATAGCTATTGATAAAAATCCAAATGACATTTTCAATTCTAAGTTGATAATGACAGCTTACTAACACGTAACCGACCAATTTCATATTGCTATCAGATATTAAGATTTTTCCATTCACAGACAATCAGTCTGGGATTTGGACAACTTATTTCAATGACTTATCAAAATTTGCCCTAATTTTACCTATCGCCCTGCCCTAACATCCTTAAAGCTGCCCATTCATCAGGCAACTGGAAGATGATGGCAGATGAACAAGAAACAAAATCTCATGGTTCTTTCATTTGTTGGGTAATCAGCAACTGCAACTACCTAAAGACCGCACTTCCATATAATAAAGGGGAAAAAGAATCATACAAGCTGGTCATCAGAGAAGAACTGATACCGCTACAATTGTATCTATCCATGTATTTCCCCATAACCTGGACACCAAGATGCGAAAAAAAAAGCCAAGTGCACATATGGAACAAACTACCTTCAACAATTTCATTTTGAGCCAAGAGCAAATGACAACTTGGGCCGCAATTTGTTCTTGCCCAACACTTTCATCTGATTTAGCCGTTGCTCCTCCTCTTCCTGTTTCTTCCTCCGCAAAGCCTCCTCTTTCTGCCTCTGGAGCTTCTCCAGCTCCAAATACCGTTCCTCTTCCCTCCTCTGCTGCTCTAAAGCTTCCTTTCTCTGAGCTTCTTCTACTCTCCTCCTGTTCTCCTCCAGCATCCTTTCTAGTTCCTCTTTCTCTCTTCGCACTTGCTCCTGCAGCCGGGAGATTGTTTAAGCTCCAAGAAAAGTAATAAAATCATTAAGATCAACAGTTACTTTCAGAATGGGCCCTCCAAAGGAAATGAAGCAGAACAGCTTGGATTTCCAAATTATCCTTCTGGCCACAGTTCCTTTGCTATTTATGCAATAACTACAAATTTGGCTCAAAATCTACCAGAGGTTTCAGGAGATCATGTTAGCATATCTTGAAAATGTCGTCTATCAAAGCAAGAAGATTCTAAAAAACATAAGAGCAGACATAACTGCAAGAAAAACAAAGCAAGTAAAAATGAATACAACTCTGATGAGTAATGATACGCTTCTGCATTTTGACTAGGTGATGGCAGTAATTCATCCTCAAATGATCCTAGAGATAGGCTCGGTGATATACAAAAGACAAGTCCAGTGAACTCTACCTCCTTTTGTCTGGCCTGAATAAGGCCAATTTCCTTTTCTTTTTCAAGCTGTGCTGCAACTTCATCATGAAGCCTTCTCCGGCCTTCCTCCAACCTTCTTTGTACCTCTAGTTGGATCTCAGCAGAGCTCAAGCTCTCTTCCACTTTCTTCTGGATAGCTTCCTCTACCCTCTTAGCAGTTTCCTCTTCGATTAATTTCAATTCTGCCTCGCGCTGACGCCTATAAAGAAAGAGAAAAGTCAACCAGGAAAAATGAACACCCACCAAGAGCAGAATGATGTGACGAAAAGCTCAAACGAGGAAAAAAATAACCAAATTGGTTTTCCCACATTCCATGCTTCTTTCCTCATTTTATTAACTCAACTATTTCCAATCTGCAATAAAAGTGCAAGCTCACCATTATGACGGCAAAGGCACAACAACGCATGCTTATGTTTTAAAGCATACCTCTAATTGATTCCAGATCCAAATAAATGAGATTCAAAACTGGAACAGTAGATAAACGAAGCACCCATCAAATACTAAGAACTTGACTTAATAGCAGTATCTTCCTCCAGAAAATCCTGTGGAGAATGTCAAGTAACATGCCGCAGTTTTAATCCTACTCAGTGAAATTCTTCAGAACCTGCACTAAAATACATTTTAGAGGAAAGATCTGCGGAGGCCTACATTGACACATTCTTCTGCTTTGCCACAAAAGGCACCAATAGATAGATGGCTAGAATTCGTAACTCCATAGTGAAAAGAACCGTTAGGGAAAATCCTAAGCTCCATCACAACACAGCAGAAACATGACAGGCGAGATGACTGAATTAGAAACCACCTACAATCCCCATGAAGCAAAGCATATGTAACGAATGTTCATACACTCCGTTCTCAGTCTACACTTTTGCTATTCGCTTGTGGCTCCCACTGAGCATCCAATGCTCAATACGCACAGCAATGGAGAACTATTTCAGACGGCTAAATTGCTTTAAAAAGATAAAAGTAATGACGATTGACAAGTCATCTCATTAAATCAGTATGAAAACACAGTAAGACATCTAAATCAAGATCTTGTCAAATCACTGACTCAAAAATTAATCGCAGGCTAAACAGAGCAGATAGCAGACTGCTACTCAAATAATGTGATGACCACCACAAAGTGGAATAACTGAATGAAACTTTGTTTAACAATCATATGCACACAATCCATGTCAACTTAAACAAACAATAAATCCAGGAAACATGATGGGATAGAGTGACGAGAACAGATAGCAATTAAACAATCAAGCAACTGTGCCTTATTAACTACCCTTTTCTGATTAACAAACCCCTCCTATCTTTATAGGACTGGATGATTTGATGATTGTAATAGTGTAAACCTAGTGCATGAACTTCGTTTTCTATTTCCAGATCACAATTGATGTTAATGCCATTTGAAATCTCCCATATACCAGAAGAATATGAACCCCACTACTAAGAGCTTCACTAAAGCAAGCATCAGTGCCATATGCATTACGTGCGAACTGGCCGTTTCCTCATTAGCTTAAGCTGTCAGAAAATGCGTCCACAATGTATTTACCATGTATTGTAACATTGTAAGTTGACACTTGTACATGAGAACAGCTAACTTGATGCATATACATCAATCATTAATCAAGGAACAAACAAGAGTAATAGATATAATCGCTCAAGAGAGAGTACCGAGCATATCAAACATATATTGCCTTGTGAATTAACCATTCATCCCAAAAATTCATATTAAAGTGTCTACAATGCATATCAAGCATACAATGCTTTGCGTATCAATTATAGAATCCCCAGAAATAACCTCATAATTGTCACCAACTCATAGTCAATGCAGTGATCATGCTTTCAACTCCTTTCTTATGGAAGAACTCATGCCCTAAGGCCCGCTCATAATACTACTACATAACTAATTCAGGAGAGAGAAAATTTTGGTTGTTCTTTAATGTACATGTTCTTTTGTCCCCATAAAGAATGTCTTCTCCCACATAATAATACATTAGAATGCACTTTCTTGATGTCTCTCGAATTTGAACACTGAAAAGTGACAATGAACTAAGGCATGATCAGCACCAACTCAAGAATAAATTATCAACTCTTAAATTATGTAAAATTAGTCAAAATTGGATGAGCTGGCACTCAACAGCATTCCGATGAAAAGTTAAATTCAAGATACTTTCTTAGCAATGTACAAATGCAAATACCTCTAGTTCTTGTGCTTCTAGTTCTTCACAGACAAATCTTCCATAAAATTAAGTCCTCAAACAATTCCGTTAATAAAAATAAAGAAAAAAAGATCCATCAATGAGAAATAACCATAACGAATTCCCAACGAAATAAAAAAACACTTGTTCTAAACATGGCTCATATACGTATGAAATAGAAAAATCCAAGTCCAAGCCATTCTTCCCCTACTGTATGATTAGGAAATGATATATAAAGCTCTCCCAAGAAATAGCATATTCTAACAAACAAATCCTTCAATTCCACCACACCAACCTCCCTCCCCCTTAAAAAAAAAAACAAAAAAAAAAAAAAAACAACTCTCATCCAGTTGGATAAAAAGATCAAAAGGGAAAGACCTAGCAAAATGAAAAGAAAGAAACAGAGGGGAAAATCAGAATTAGAACACAGCAGAGAAACATAACTTGACTCAGATCTACCTTTTCCTCTCTTCTTCTTCCTTTCTCAATTTCTCAACGGCACTTTTGCGCTCCACAGACCCAAGGCTTGGACTAGAAGAGCTATGAGTAGGAGCCAATGAGGGACTTCTACTCTTTTGCCTTCTGTAGCGCTTTGGGGTAGGGGAGCGGCTTTTGTGACGCCTCACTGTTGGAGAACAACTCTTGCGTCGCCGCAGAGATATAGAACGACTTTTCCTTCTGTATATTGCAATAGAAACTATTCAGCAGGTAATACAAGATTACACATTAAATATTCTCATGCATATCAAGTCAGCACCAAGAGACAATAAGCAGGAAACGTTTACAGTTACCTCAGATACTGTTAAGAAGCTCCATCTTTTATCACATGAAGCTAAAGTCAGAATCGAGCAACAAAAGCACACTGACCAGCATTCATAACCTGCCGACCTCCCACAAGATAGGATCAAATTGAATTTCCTTAATATCACGAGGAATGCTATGCGTCATCTTGTTTTCATTACACTGTCTATTGAAGCCCTGATGTCTATCTAAGCTTCCTGTTGATTTTCAGTGTAGAAGCTCCCAAAACCAAATACCCACCAGCCAGATCATGAACATTCACCAAATTCTTTTGTACTCTTTAAAGACTCAGCTTGGTCATCGGGAAGTAGGTATGGACCAGGTAGAGTTTCGAAGCCCATACAGAGAGAAGTCGCAACTTAAACCCAAGCAGCCAAAATTTAATAGTCAAGCAAGACTTGAATATCAAGTTTGCGTCTGCTCAAAAACTATGCCCACCAAATTGCACAATCAAGTGGCATAAACTCACTCATGCAGTAAGTTACATGCCGAAAATTTCTAAGGACTGCATCTTCATATCAAACCTTTTTCATGTTTTCACTAGAACATCGAGTCATGTAACGACTCTTACCTGACAATATGCATCAAATTTTTCATACTGCAATGCCTCAGCTTACATCTGATAATAAAATGATACTCACATAACATCTACTTTAACATCTCGTAGCATCAAGCATCCTTCACATTCGGAGCTAAACCACATTCAGCAGAAATATGGGTGAAACAGCAACATCCATAGAGGAAGGATGTGCCTCGCGCAGGCCAAATTGACGTCTTTGCATTTCATTTCAGCAAGAGTTACACAAAAGCCGCTTTCTTTCTTACAACTGTTAAAATTAAATTACGCCAAGATATAAACGGGATCACCTGCTATAGGAATAAGATGAATAGGGAGAGCGGCTTCTGTCTCTTCGACTCCTGTGGCTATACCTATGCCCCAAAGGAGAAGGTGAACGCCTTCGCCTATATGAAGGTGAACGAGACCTTGATATATCGCGAGGCATCTCCACCAATCTTAGCTTCACAAGAAATCAACCCAATATGAAGTTTCCTCTATTAAAGCTCAATAAAGAAACGGCTCTCTCCTGCAATGTCAAAGCAGTTGAAATTTATTTATCAAAGACAATAAATGTCAAAATAGTTCAATTCAGTAAGTGAACAGTTTGCTTCATTGAGAAGTGAATCCACAAGACAAAGATACAGGTTCCAGCCTATTTGCCCACACACCGAAGAAATTCATCAGCAGCAACCACGAAAGTGCAGGTGACTCCAAAACCTTTCCATTTTTAACTAGTGGGTGACAAAAACCCTCCAAAAGTTTCTCATTGACACTTGAAAATCGATGCCAAGACATCATTTTGCGCACGAATTAGGGCATTGAAGGAGCTAATTTAGCTCCAACCATACAAAACCATGTAGCAAACAACATAGGCAAAAAAAACACCACCACAATCATTCTCTTCCAGAAAAAAATCTCTTGGCTCACGGAAAAGCACAAAACAGCTCAAACATCTCCAATCACCATCTAATCAGCATCTTGCCTCAAAACCAACGATACCCAAATTCACGCACGTCACTGCACTCCCGAAAGGTGGAGACTTTAACGAATTGGACAATCGAACAACAAAATCAACACCAACCCAGATCAATCCAGAACCGAAAAAATCAAAGTCCAACGACAAAGAACGACGAGCACGATCATCGCACAACACGGCCGTCGAGGTCATCCCGCGCGATTGCAGGATGAGGTCACCAATTCGACCTAACAAAATTACCAGTCGCGACAACGAGGAAGATCCAGCGGCGGCCGATCGTCTCATGTAGAATCCCAGAGAGAGAGAGAGAGAGAAGAGAGAGAAGAGAGAGAAAGAAGAGAGAGAAGGAAGAGCTGCAAGAGGAACGGATTGACCTACGAAGAATCAGAGCATGCAATGCAGAGAGAGAGAGAGAGAGAGAGAGAGAGTTTGGGGCTTTTTTGGAGGTCACAGGTTAACCCCTGAAAGAATCCAGGGAGGGGCGGCTGAAATCCTTTGATCGAACCGGTTCGCTACTGAACCGGTTTAGTCATAGCTTTTCGAACCGGCCGTCCCGGTTTTCAGAAATTTTATTATATCTACAACCATGTTTGGTGAATTGAGGTAATTAGATCGAGATTTTTTTGGCATATGAAATATATTTAGAAATCGCATATCAATGTAAATGATATTATTCTTGACATCGGTATCTCCCAACTCCAAGAGAGATAAACATAAAAATAAAAATCCGACTAATTTTCAAATTTTCATGTTAATTGTTAAAAACGAGTTATCAAAAGACAATCTTGTGCCCGGATTGTTAGGCCACGTCAAAAGCACGCCAGCCAAAAGAAGTGCAATCTAGATCTTTAACAGAAGTTTGTAGGAATAGACTGACAACATCTCTTTAGGCCCTTATCGTCCTCTCAATCTCTAAAAGACATCAAAACCATCATTACAATTCAACTGAAGAAATAGCACATGTTGTGACATAGAGCTTGCATGTGCACTAGGCATGGTCTATCTTTATTGAGACAAAATCTTTCACAAAAACCACCTTTGATATGATAATGATATTTAAACACACAACCCTTCAATTAATAAGAGAGATAAGTGCAATAGAAACCTTAAAACTTATCGAGAAAATGGAATTTTGAAAGTTTTGAAATTCCATTATACTTTTGTGACAAATTTTGAAAGTTTTAAGATTTGAATGCACTTTCGTAATAGGTTTTAGAACTGATTGTACTTTTTAAAATCTTTAAGAATCAATTGTACTTTCATGACAAAATTTTGGAACTTTCAATGTACTTATCTCTTAATAAGAAATACCACATCTATGTAGTTTGCAGCTTTGGAAAAAAAAAAAAAACATTATTCGATGTCGTTCAACATCATAAAACAATGAAGGGACTGCACAATAGACCTAATATTTATAGTCATCATTAACCAAGCTAAGAAACCATTATGCATTTCAACTCACATAATAAAGTTATGTACATCGATCCATCCTAAATTTTTCCAAACCATTTAAGTTATTGCTATTAACGAGGTTATTAAGATAATCTAAGCAAGCTTGGTTTATAACAAATGTGTGATACTTCAGCATATGCTTATGGTGGTGCCTTTCAGTAGTAGGGTACACCATAATCATACATGTCATGTAGTTTTTTTTTTTGTGATCCGGAAACCCTATACAGCTGATAGCCGGCGAGAAAAAATGCTATGAATTTCTTTTTTATTATCATGTAGTTTTATCTCTTCTAACATCAAAATGCTATGAATTTTCTTTTTATTATCATGATCCATATCTACAAGACAAAAAAAGGGGGACATTAGGCGAGTGTAGACTCCTAGATTTAGATGATGGCAAAATCATTCAAAGCCCCACTACATATCCTTCTCAAACCAACGAAGCTATTTGAAGAGATAATAATATGAGCCTAAAATTGAAATGGGAAAATTCTCACAAGTTCACGCTAAATTAATTCATTTTTATTGCTGGAAATGCACAAATAAAAAGTATTGCCAACCCTTTCTCACAAATTTTGCCACTAAAAAACCCGAAATTGCATAACGAAAATGGTAAAAATCTTTATTGATTCATTGCTAAAGAACCTAGAAATGCACAAATAACTTCTAGCAATCAATCCATAATTATTGCCAAGTCTTTCTCACCTCTCTCAATCCAAAGAAAATGAACTCTCAATACCAACTAAGGTGTACAATCTAAACCTTAAAAGGCAAAGAGCTTATTGCAGCATCTCGAAACCACACAATCGACCACAACAAGAAAGGTAAACGGCCTACGGCGGCATCGACAAGATAGATTAGCTAAAAAATAACGAATCTAGTGAGAGAGAAAAAGCGTGATTGTTCACCTCTGCGCTCGAGCCCCTCGCCACTTTGGTGAACCTTCGACATGAGCTATTGGAGAGGCGGACCAAAGAAATGGAGGAGAAAGTGAGAATAGGGTTTTTGAGAAAATAGCTTTTATACCATAAAAATAAGAAATCTTATCTACCTTTATTTCATTCTTACATACGATATTTTCATCCACGTTGGATACCACTTTTGTTCGGCCTTATCCTACCTTGTATCGCAACCAAACATGGGATCTTGCCTTAATTCCAATCACCAAACATCGCCTTTAGTTCTAACTTTTTTCGCATGTATTTAAGTCCTAATACCTTCATACTTATGCATTTTTGTGGAAATCACTTAAAGTTTGTCAATTTTTTTTGATTTCACGTTTGGTTTCACGTTAAACACGATGATGGAGGCTATTCGAACATGAAACGACATTGTTCGAATAGTGCCATGTATTTGACACATAAAAGAATAGTGCCACGTCAAAAAAATTTAAAAAAAAGATTAAAATTCAAAATAAATTGAAGACTAAAAAGGAAAAAAAAAAAACTTGCAAGTGTTTTTTTTTTTTTTTTTTGGGAGCAACCTCTCTCAGACATCACCACGCTTCGCTCCAACAATGGCGTGCCCTTGCATATACTACTGAGAAGGGTGTTGTCGGTGGCCTGTGAGGCGCCCTCCATTCTCATCTGCGCAAATTAGGTGGGGGTGGCCCTCCTCGACACAAAGTGGGTAAATTACCAAAAGTCTTGAATTTATTGTAATTATATCGAGGGCCGTCCATTTTGATCTCGCTCAAATGAGAAATCATGATAATTTTTAATGATATTTTATGTTTTAAATTTTTATTAATTTTTTTCTAAATGTCTTTTTCCTCTTCTCCCTTCTTTAGCTTTTCCAATGGAAAAAAGCTAAAGAAGGAAGGATAAAATTTATAATAAATTTTTCAAAAACGGAACAATAAAATTTTTTCCTTTTCTAAAGAAGGAAGAAGGGAAAAAGAATAAGAAACAAAAAAGGAAATAAATTTTTTTAAAAAAAATATGCAAAATATAAAATATTATTAAAATTTTCTTTGTCAATTTCAATCTAGTCAAAATTGGTCTGATAGACTTGACATAATTGCAAAATGTTTGAGATTTTGGCAAAAAATTATAACTAAATTAGCATAATTATAATAGATTTAAACTTTTTGGTAATTTTCCCGACACAAAGTGGTCGGTCGTGATAGCGTTCCTTGAGCACAACCCCTCCCTCAAGACCCCTATCTCTTTCGTCTTTCTATGTTTTCCTTAATGTTTACAAAAAATTAAGAAACATTGATTAAAAAAATGCCACGTAGATTTCTCGTCTACTTGAAATTAATATGGCTAAGTTAAGGATTGAAATGTCAAACCTGAACAAGTTTAGGATTCAAGTGTTGGTTCGACATAAATTTAGAACTGCCGTTGTCATTATCCCTTTCTATTTTATCTTAACCGGCAATTTTCATACTAGCATTTTTTTTTTGGGTCGAAAAGGCAAATATATTAATTAGAAAAGGAAGTACAACCCGATACTAGGGCATCATTACAGATTAAGTTGGACATTGCTAGCGGAGGGTAGAGATGTGACATCCCAAATTTTTGATTCTGTTTTCAATTAAATGAGACGGACTTTTCATCGATGCGCTTATAGTTCAATTCTCCGAGCTGATTACTCACGAGATAACTAGTCTATCGTGAAGCCGTTAAGGAATTTAAATGCAATAGGCTTGAGAATCTGATCATGAATCGACTGCTCGACCGTATAAATTTGCAAGGATCATTACGACACCGTCGTAATCGAAATCGAGAGATCGGTAATAGGTCGATTCGACTAAGATATGTAATTAGAGTGTGGGTGATTTCACCTGATTTCGCATCCTCGTCGACCGGCACCGAACCGATTATTCCGTCGTTTTGGGTACCCCGTGTCCGTATTTGAAACCTCGAGATTTTCACGACAATCGAGAGTCGTCAATGTGTCGAAAATTATGTCGTGGCTTGAAAATAATCAACCACGGGTCAATTGCACTGAAAATTTCCTAAAAGCTATCCGGTAGATTAGGACGCGCTCAAATCGCGTCAGAGTGAAATTAACTGTGATTTTAAGCCCGGATTCGAAATTGAAGGTTCCGCATGTCACAATTCATTTTAGGAACGTTGACTCATATTTAGAGGATTTTTCTATAAACCGAGATTTTTGGCGGAAAAGCAAAGTAAGGCCGTTTTTGTTCGGGATTGTCAGAGGGCCGTTTTGAATCGAATATTCGGGATGCAAGTTGGATCATTTGGCGGAAATGTCATGAGAAGGCGAGGACACATGGACCGATTTATTTGAACTTCAATTGAGCTTCAATTGATTGGAATTAAGAGAGAATTGAATGGATTGAATGGGGAATGTCCAAAATTCGTAGCTCCCATGGCACACCACATTTTGCACCTATTGCCAAGCTTGTAGAGGAAGATTGGAGGAGAGAGAGTGGCTGAGGTCATGTGGTGTCATGGTGGGCAAAGCCAATGAGAAGATGGCAAGTGTTGAGTTCTAGAGAGCCCAAGGAGACCCCCACTCTTCAGCCTTCTTCTTCCCCTTAATCCAAGGCTTTCTCCATTGTTGTTGTCCATCTTGAACTTCAAAGAACCAGAGGAGATCAGCCTCGCCTGCCCAAGACCGTCGCTTGCCCGCCGGACCCCTTTTTCCCCTTGTTTTCCCCTCGTTCCGTTTACTCTCAGTCGACCTTTCACCAAAGATCCGAGTAAAAAGTTAACTTCCCGGTTGAATCAATGAACGAGCCACCCATCGCGGCGAAGACGACATCCAGCCCGTTCCGGAGCACCTCATCGCTTGCCGGAACGATTCTCCGGTAATCCCGTACGGCCGCCCGAAGTCGCCACTCGCCGGACCGTCTGGACCTGCCTGGTTCCGCCTGTTTCGCCTGTTTCGCGGTTTTCAGCCATTTTCTCCCCATTTCTACCCTATCTCTACCCATACCAACCACCAGCAAGATCCCTTTGACCCCAGAGCCGCCGGTTGCCAACCACCCTCACGGAGCTTCGATCGGCCCGTTTGGCCTTTGAAGTTCTTTGGTTTCTTCTTTCTTGATTGATCCGGATCGGCGTAAGACAAAGAAGGTTTGGAGACTTCGTGGCCCGTTTTCAAGCCCTTCTTGGCCTCCGTTGGTGTCGCCGCTTTGGGGTTTATCGACCGCCTTGGTGTCGTGGTCACCGTAAACTCACCGGCGCGCAAAACCGGTGAGTTTATTCTCTAAACCTCGCTTAGCAAGTTAATCATGCTTAAGGGGTGTTTAGATTAGTCTAATTAGGTTTAGGTGGTTAGATTAGATTATTTTAATGTAAATTAGATTAGTTGTATGATTAGTTTAATGGATGTTTAATTAGGGCTAATTGTATGTTTAAATTAGTGTAATCTAATTTAAGCCTTAATTAATTATTTTTAATTAAATAATTATTTCGAATTTTTAAATATTATTTTATTATTTTATATTATTATAATATAATACTTAATTATTTAATTTTCGGAATTAAATTTAATTATTTAATAATTTCTAAAATTTTGCCGGGATGGCTTGGTCGTTAGAATTTCGCGCTAATCGCAGCAGTGCGGTCAGTTTGTATCAATTGTATGCGTAATTGCGAAATTGAGTGAAAATGATGATTATGGTTAATTATTCCAAAGTGAGGAATTAAATGAAATTGGAGAAGTTTTGGTATTTAACTTGAAAATACCCTGTTAGCTTCTAGCACCGTGATTGGTTTGTATGGCGCTTTGAATCAATTGGATGATTGATTGATTTAATTGAGGTATGGATTGGGTTATTGTTGAATTGATCACTTTGGCGAGCAATTATGATATACATATGTATAAATATTATGGCAAAGCTTACGGTGAGCTATAGTATACTATATTAAATATTGCGGCAGCTTTCCGGTGAGCTATAGTATACCATATTAATATTGCGGCAGCTTCTGGTGAGCTATAGTATACTATATAAATATTGCGGCAGCTTCTGGCGAGCTATTATATTATTTATCAACTACAGCTTTGGAAAGCACATGTCTTATTAACGACTGATTTGATAGACGGTATGGAAAGATAGATAATATGATTGAATTGAATCATTGTGAATGATCGGATTTGGTTGAATTATGAAATGTACTGATGTGCAGGAATGGACTGAGGCAAGGTAAGTCCTCAATCCTCTGTGTGGCTAGAGCACCTTGGGGCTTATTTTCTTCCTAATTGAGTTTTAGAGGGTAGGACTCCCGAGACATCGTCTCATCCCGGTTGTTGGATAATATTTCGGTCCCTAGATGGCGGATCCTCCGGAGCTTTTTGGTAGACCAGTGAGGGTCGCTGAGAGGATTTTTTTGACTTTGCCGATCTCGACTGAAGAGCTGGTGAATGGACCTGTCTAGCTGATCTTATGACAGCTTAGTTTTTGAGGACCGATCTTCTATAGATCTTTTGTAAATAGCCTAGTCCCGTAAATGAACTGGTTTGATATGTATAAAAAGTATGTGGTTGGTTTTGAAAATGTGATCCCGTTTTCTATCTCAATTGAGTTTTGTTTGGGGATTATTTATCTGCTTTCGCATGTGCATAGAAAAAGAATGGATCGGCGACGTGTCCTGGGAAGTCGCTTTTCTATTGACCTCAGTGGGATGTGCGTGTGCTCGAGGTTCGGGGCGTGACAAGAGAACCCAGTTAGAAGGAAGGAGGCCTCTCCCATGGGCCTTCGCGGCCCAGTCAGCTAGGGCATTACAATCTCGTTGACAATGCTGCAGTGAAAGATGAGGAAAACAGAGCATTAGGGATTCGCATTCGGCGAATAGGGCTCGACAGCTCCATGGAGGCGAACGGCGTCGATTCAAGGTGTCAACAAGGATTTGATTGTCGGTTTCAAGCTGCAAGTAAGACTCAGTTTGCCGTTGATTTATGAGGTGCTTTAGCGTTTGTAGAAGAGCTTGTGTTTCTGCTTCAAGTGCGGTTGATGCTGGAACAATGCGAGTAAATCCATCTAGCATCTTACCTGTATGATCTCGAAAGATACTCGCAATCGCACCTGTATGATTAGTGCTAAGAAAAGCAGCATCCATATTGACCTTAATGGTTCCTTGTCTTGGAGGTTGCCATGAATTGGAACGGTTTTGGGGAAGAGGACGGGTTGATGGTGCGATCTGCTGTGAGCTGAGACAAAGTGTGGCCATATGAAGAGCTGTATCGACAAGAAGGTCTGGATTAGTCCGTTGATTGCGAAAAAGGAGCTGGTTTCGAGCCTTCCATATGTGCCGTAACAGAGCTACAGTAGTCTCAAAGTTAGGTATGTTTCCCTTCTGCTCTATCATATATGCAAGCCATTGATCAATACTGATTGTTGATGAATTGGGAAAAGTAATGTTTACTTTCGAGTTACTCCAAATAGTTCTGGTTAATGGACAAAGTAGGAATAGGTGTTCAGTGGTTTCAGGAGTACTTGTTGAGCATAGTTTGCAAAAAGGATTGGGGATAATGCGGCGATGAAACAGATTGTCTTTGGTGGGTAATGCTTTATGGCATAGGGACCATAGGAAAGTGCGGATTTTGGGGGCCGTGTTTGTCTTCCATATCTGTTTCCAGATTTTTGTTTATGGGGGTATAGGAAGTGGAGGTTTGGGGATGTACCTTTGGAGAAGTTGATTGAGTTATGAAATGATAACCGCTTTTAACAGAGTAGTTTCCATTGTGTGTGGTTGTCCAGCAGAGTTTGTCTTTAGTGTTGGTTGTCCATAACTGAATAGTTAGAATCTCATCCACAATTTGAGGTAGAAAAGTCTGATGAAGAAAGGCTACATTCCAGGCATTCTGTTAAGGAAGAATGTAATCCGCAACCAGTTTAGGCTCCTCTCTGTTTGCTGGTCCACCTAGGATGCCAATGTTTAACCATTTATCTTCTCTAGCATTAATAGAAGATCCATTTCAACGGCAGAAGAATGACACAAGTGCCATAACTTGGCACGCCGGACACTTAAGTGCCATAACTTCCAAACGGTACACTTAAGTGCCACTTTTTTTTTCGAGTGGGACACTTAAGTGCCACCTCCGGCGACCCTTGCCGGAAATCCTACGTGGCAATATTTTATTATTATTTTTTGCCTACGTGGCTCGCCGGAGCTCCAAATCAAATAAAAATTAACAAAAATTTTTAAAAAAAGAAAATTTTAAAAATTTTAATTTTAAAAATTTTAAAAAATAAGAAAATTTTTTAAAAAATTAAAATTTAAGAATTTTAAAAAAAAAAAGTTGGGGGAGGTCGAACGGGCGGCCGAGGGCCGAGCCCTCGCCGCCGCCGCCTCGCGTCGCCGCGCCGCCTCCCGCCGTCGCTGGAAGGGCCGGCGACGGAGGAGGGTCGATCGGGTCGCCGGCCCCGGCCGACCGACGACGAGGGCTGCGAGCCTCGCAAATCGCGGCGAGGGCCGGGACCCTCACCCCGGATCCGGGCGAGGGCTCGCGGACCCTCGCCGTCGGCCGGCCGGCCCCGGCCGGGCCCGGCGACCCGGCCGACCCTCCCCCTCCGTCGCCGGCCCTTCCCCGGCGGCGGTGGGGAGGCGGCGAGGCCCGCGACCTCGCCGGATCTAGGCGAGGGTCGCGGCCGTGCCTGGATCTAGGGCGAGGGTCGCGGCCCTCGCCATTTCCTCCCCGTCGCGCGGAAAGGGCCGGCGACGGAGTGGGGAGGGTCGGCGAGGCCCGCGAGCCCTCGCCCGGATCTAGGGCGAGGGTCACGGCCCTCGCCGCACCCGGCGAGGGCTCGCAGCCCTCGCCGTCGGTCGGCCGGGGCGGCGACCCCGGCCGACCCTCCCCCTCCGTCGCCGGCCCTTCCCGGCGACGGGCGGGAGGCGGCGACGACGGGAGGCGGCGGCGGTGAGGGCTTAGCCCTCGGCCACCCGTTCGACCTCCCCACCCTTTTTTTTTTTTTTTTTTTAATTTTTCATTTTCTTAATTTTTTAAAAATTTTAAATTTTTCTTAATTTTTTAAATTTTTGAATACTTTATAATTTAATTAATTTTTATATTATTATTTACACGTAGGCACGAAACCGCGTCGTTTTGCGTTTTCTCGCCACGTCGGCATGCAAAACGACGCCGTTTTGGACTAAACTCGCCGGAAAATTGCCACGTCGCCATTTGGCCGATTTTCGCCGGAGTGGCACTTAAGTGTCCCATTTTACTCCGATGATGGCACTTAAGTGTACCATTTTAAAGTTATGGCACTTAAGTGTCCCGGCGTGCCAAGTTATGGCACTCCAGGTGTCCTCACCTCCATTTCCAACTGACCATTGAAGTCCCTCCATAATAGAATCTTGGCCAAGAAGAATACTCTTCCAACCCCAAGAAGGTCGGTATCCCTGATCAGCTTTCCATAAAGAGGTAGATGGGAAGTATAATGCTTTAAAAACACTGGCTAATAAAGAGGTATTGTTATGGAAAATCCGCAAGGCTTGCTTTCCCAGTAGGGCTTTATTAAAAGATATGAGATCTCTAAAGCCCATTCCTCCTTTTTCCTTGCTATCTGTTAGAAGATCCCAACTTTTCCAGTGAATGCCAGATCTGTTACTGTTGTTTTGCCACCAAAATCGAGCTATTTTCTTTTCAATTGATTTGCAAATAGAAACTGGAATTTTGAATGTCATCATAGCATACCGAGGTAAAGCTTGAACCACAGATTTCAGCAGGATTTCTTTCCCCACTTTGGAAATCAGATGTTCTTTCCAGCCCTCTAGCTTAGAATTAACTCTACTTAATATCCAGGCAAACATATCATTCTTAGAGGAGCCCCAATCAGATGGAAGGCCAAGGTACTTACTAGTTTGAGCCAGCAGAGGAACGCGTAATTCCTGTGCTAAGTTAGTCTTAAGGGGGTGAGGGCAGAATTTGGAAAGGTATAAACCAGACTTGTTCTGATTGATTGCTTGACCTGTAGCTAGGCAATACTGATTTAAAATGCTTGATAAATTCTGACATTCAGTAATAGTTCCATTGAGAAAAAAGATGGCATCATCGGCAAAGAACATATGAGATAAAGTGGGACATCTTCTATTAAAAGTAATATCTCGTAGATTACCCATATCAATTGCTTGTGAGATGAGGGTGGAGAGAAGATTGGCCAAGAGGATAAATAAGTATGGAGAGAGGGGATCTCCTTGTTGGAGTCCCCTAGATGGTTGGAAACAGGATAGTAATTCACCATTGAACTTGACACTGAGAGAAGAAGTAGTTACACATTGCATCAGCCATGTGACCCACCGTTGATGAAATCCCAATCTACAGAGATAAGCTTGTAAAAAGTCTCATTCTACCCTATCAAAAGCTTTCTGCATATCCAATTTAAGAATAGCTTGAAAGTGTTTTTTCCGTTTGCAGATCTTCAGCTGATGAATAACCTCCTGAACAAGGAGGACGTTGTCCTAAATTTGTCTACCCGAAATAAAAGCACTATGTTCTTTAGAAATCAGATGTGGCAGCCAAGGTTTCAATCTATTAATTAACACTTTGGAAATGATCTTGTAAATGAAATTGCACAAGCTGATAGGGCGAAATTGGTCTAACCTTTCTGGATTGGGAATTTTTGGAATTAGAGAGATGGCTATGCAATTAATTTCTGCTGGTAGTTGGCCTGAGATGAAAAAGTTGTGAACTGTTGAAAACATCTTCTGAATAATATCCCAGTAGTTGTGGTAGAATAAACCATTTAAACCATCAAGGCTTGGGGCCGATGTAGCACCTAATTGAAAGGTGGCGAGTTGGACTTCTTTTCGAGTAATATTGGCTGTCAGTGATGAGTTCATTTCTGTTGTGACAATCTGAGGACATTGTGATAGGATAGGTTGAAAATCGCGATGGCCACGGGAGGTGTAAAGCCTATTGAAAAAGGAATGGGTGAGATGCTTCAGCTAATCAATGTCTCGAATTCACTCGTCATGCTCATTCTTCAATATGCTGATGTGATTTCTTTTCCTTCGTTGAATTGTGGTTGCATGAAAAAAGCGAGTGTTTCTGTCTCCCCATCGCATCCATTTAATACAGGAACGCATTCCCCAATATTGTTCTTCCTTAGACCAGCATTTCTGAATTTGATCTTTCAGAGCTCGAACTTCATGTGTATCATAATTTCCTGTAGGTTGATTAGTATATTGCTGAAGTTGCTGCTTAAGAAGAGCAATTTGGGTATGGTTCGCAGAAAAGGTAGATCTGCTCCACTTTGTTAGAGCCCTTGTTGTCGCCCTAATCTTATGGGATATGGAAGATTCACTGAGAGATGGAGCAGACCAGGCATCCCCTACAACTCGTTGACAATCCTCATGCTCAAGCCAGAAAGATTTGAAGGTAAACCTTCTTGCTCCCCTTCCTGATTTTATATGAGTGGATAAAAGAAGCAGACTGTGGTCTGACCCTATGGCAGGGAAAGCCACAACCTCTGCTGTTGGATATGTTAAGCGCCAGTCAATAGTGCATAGAGCTCGGTCAAGTCTTTCTTTCACTAACTCCTGACCACTTCGATTATTGTTCCAAGTATAGGCGCAACCTTTAGTTTCTAAGTCCATCAAGGAACAATCTTGTAACAAATCCCGAAATGATTGTATTCGATAAGGTTCAGTAGGTGTTTTACTCACATTTTCCCAGTGATGCAAAACTTCGTTAAAGTCTCCTAGACACACCCAAGGTTGAGTGTGGGAGTATGAGAGTTGTCTCAATTTAGCCCAAAATAGTTGTCTGTGATGATAAATAGGAGGAGCATGCAAAACAGTAAGACACATAGTAGAAACACCTTTATTATCGGAACAGACAGTGTCAATAAAGTGAGAGGAGTGGGTTAAGACAAGAAGTGAAATATGGTCTTGCCAAAAAAGGACCATCCCTCCAGCCATGCCCTGGGGGTTAACCAAAAAACGATTGCTGTAGTTTAGCCTGCGTTGGATCTGATCAATGACTGGTTATTGGTTCCGAGTTTCCATCAAAAAAATTATATCGGGCTTGTCATGAGCCACCATGGCTCTAAGAGCACGAACTGTCAGGGAGTTGCCCAATCCCTGACAGTTCCAGCTTAGGATCTTCATTTGGTAGCTGGTGGCTTATTTGGGCAAGCCACCACAGCCTCTTCGTAGTCCCTGTCAGCCTGGAAAACAGGGGTATCCAACAGAGTGCTTTCATCCAAAGTGTCAAGATGGATAGGACGTTTCTTTGCTTTCTTTAACTGAATTGTTTTAGCCTGTAAGCGAGAATGAGTAGGTTTTTTTTTGATGTAGATGCCATAGTGTGAAGGACTTTGACCTCGGATATGTTTGCTTGGGCAGGGCAGGACGTTTTGTCAGTTTTGGAAGGAAGTGCAGCATGAGGACTGTCAGCAGGTAAGCTATGAATATTCTGAGCAGTTTGAGTCGCTGTAGGAAGTGGTTGAGTTTCCATCTGTACAGGGGCAGGAGGGAGTAACAGGAGCCCTGACTGTGGTGTTTTAGGTACACTTTTGTCAATGTCATCTGATTCAGGTTGAAAATCATAAAAAGTTTGCCAATAGGGACTATGTTCATTAACTTCAGCGCGCAACCACTGTCCATGATACATTTTGTCCCGTCTATCAAACTGAGTCTCATCATATGGAATTTCCTTGCAATATGAGGCGTAATGTCCTAAGATACCACAGGAATAGCAGAAGTGTGGTAACCGTTCATAACGGAAATCAATCCAAAAGTTTTTTCCTTCCACACATATGAGCTTGCCTGGTTTGAGAGGTTATGTGAGGGGAAGTTCGACTTTAACTCTGACAGCTCTGGATGTGGGTCCTTCTTTTGCATCAATTCTGACCTCAAGAGGCTGGCCAATATCCTGTGCGATTCGTCGCAGGAACTGCTCGGTGCATCGCTTTAGGGGTAACCCTAAAACTTGTACCCAAAATGCACTGGTTGTGAAGTTATAGCAGTGTAAGGGTGTATTAGGAGCCCAAGGCTTGAGGAGAAGCAAGTTGTTAGTGAATAACCAGGGTCCATTGTAAAGAACCTTCTGTTTGTCAGCTTCTGAAGTAAATTTGAAAACATATAAACCTTCTTCTCTTTGAGCAACATTTACATTGTCTATCTGCCAGGCTTTTTTCATAGTTTGTTGGAAAGCAGGAAGATTGACAGTTGAATTTGCTAGGAGTTTTCCGACAAGGGTTAACTTACATTCTTGTATTGTGGCTGTAGGAGGAGCATCGTCCCAGGCTTCAATTGCAGTAGATGACCACAGTTTACCTAAGCGGCTACATAAAGCAGCTAACCGAGCATCTTCAATTGGGTCCATCATCGCGACTGGGGAAATAGCTTCGAGAATGCAATCAATGGAGATGGTCACTAGAGAAGTTGCATGCAGAACCAGAGGATGTCATAAAGGAAGTGGCTAGATGGACATGCAAGACTTAGAGAGAACCATCGATGAAGGCAGTATATGGGGAGAGCAGAGTGGGAAAACAGAGAGAAAACGTAAAAGGGAAGGAGGTAGGGTGGAAATTGGAGGAGATGGAGAGCGTCATTGAAGTTGCGATGAAGTTGCGATGAAGCCGAAGCTAAAGGGTGACAATGAAATTGGGTTAGGAAGGAAGAAGATGACTACCAGAGCGGTAGAGAAAGCTCCACATAAACGAGAGAAAAAAGCGAGATGCTTCCATTTGCAACTTTTCATACTAGCGTTTGATAAACCTACTTGTGTGCAAAAAATAGAAGTGGATGGTTTGTGTAGTGGGTGAATTAGAATGGTGGCAACTATCCTTACTCAATTAGCTAAAAATAATTTTAAGAAAGTAGAAGTTTTACATAAGACACGTTGAAATCTCATAATCAAAATTGTTTACAGATTACTGCCATAAATTGATAGCTTAGCTATACGAGAGCTTACCCTCAAAATTATTTCCTTTCATAGGTCAGAGGTGCAAATTCTGCTTATTTGGAAATTGAACTTTGAGCCAACCTACATTACTCTTATCTAATTGGTATTTTGGTAAAGGTCATCGTGATAGCCTAGTCCATATTGTCCATATCGTTCATGGTCTGTTAGGGTTGATTCAAACATTGAACATGAGAAATCCACAAGCTAAACATTCCGTGACGGGATGTGGAGACTCTATCATAATGCCCACATCAGTCGGAAATATTAGTTGCCTCATCTTACAATCATATTTTCCACATCATTTTACTCTCCAGAACTTATTTTAAAAAAAGGCGGTTAGAACTTTTGCAAATTGTGCAATGTGATTGTTGAAATTTTCTGATTTGAATCCTTGAACTGCGTATTTTATTTTCAAATTGGTGTCCTTTTATAGACTTTGACAAATTATTTCATATCAACCCTAAACTTTTCTCAATTGAATTCTTCAACTACATATTTTCTTGCTAACTTAGCCAATGTTGCATCGGCATCCTACAGGCAGCTCTATCGCCCGGCGAGCCTGGCTGAACCCTAGCCGTGCTCAAGCGATCATGCGGTCATCCTCTCTACATCTCTTTCATTATCCATTTGTTGCAATGAGGAAGTGACCGTTGTCTCGTTCTCTCACCCCTGCACTTCCACGGCTGCTTGATGTTCAGCACGACTTTCATCGCATACATGCTGAAAATATCTTAAACATTCTACACTTTTCTAAATTTCATCTAAAGTTAAGTACTGCAAACTTGATTACAAGCCCCATATGAGCTAGGTCTCTGCTTTTGTCGCTATGTCGGGCCGAGAGAAAGTGCCTTGCATGCAGTGGCGACTGGTGAGGGGCGCAACCTCACCTAGGCGCGACAACGAAATGCAACCCTAGCCAATCTTTGCGTGCATTTGTATTCATGTCTTTTTTTTCCCATGCTAATCTATTTTGTTAGACGTGATGGACAATTATTGGTCTAGGGTTTGAGTTCTATGTAGAGTTTATACTGCGTATGAAAGATAAAAGAGATCGACCATAAACAGTGTAGTCTCACGTCTTCTATAAGGAAAACACTTTGGATGGGAAAAATGCGTAGAAATCTGCTTATGAAAGATACTTTTTTTTCATGAAATCAACCTTTTGGATTCTACAAATAGTTTGTAGGCTAAAACGCATTATGTTGGTAATTGTTATTCAATAGGAAAAGGAAAAATTTTAACCTAAACTGATCATCTTTGTCATCATGAATTTCAACTTTTCCTGAACCCAATCTTCATGAAAATTCGAAACCTTTGCTTTTGCCACAATTATAACAAAGACTGTTGAACAATTATAACAAAGACTCTATCGCAACTTGCACATAATTACTTATGGATTTTGCTTTGTCAAATCTTGATTGATTTTTTAAGATCCAAAAGCAGCTATTACTTTGTCTTTCTCATGTTTAAGTTAATTGTCGTGTTGCAAATCATAAGATGAACGCAGTTGGATAGTATTCTACTTACGGGTGATAGGCAAACGGAAATGGGTGTGTTTGGGCAATACTCTTTATGTAAAAGCTCGATTTGTCTATCTTTAGTTTGGCCCGGCCCAAAATTACTATTTAAATGACATGTGATGGGCAGTCTTGGACAACACATTAAGCCCAACCCGTGGATCCAATCCGGTCGAAGCACGCCCACTGATCACCTCTTCTGTCATTGAGACGAATACTTCAGCTTTTTCCATCATGCCAAAGCTTGAACTTTGTCGTAGAGAATCCTCCTGGACCAACCTGAGATGTCCGTTGTCGACTCCAAGGATCGGATACCATATTGTATCCGTGTCATGCTTTGCAATATTATAATTTGCGAACTTGACAATAATACATGTTTTGAAAGCTGCAGTGTGGAAAGTTGGGCGAGTGAGCTGTTACTGGTTTTGTCTTTTTATCATCGAACGGTCATCCATTCCAAGGATCGGATACCCGAAGATCCACAGAAGGGCCCCCACAATAATTTATTCTCCAAGATAAACTTTCCCAAAATGCTTTCACAAATCTTCCCAAAAGATAAACCTATTCTCTTGAACATGGTGAAGGTGCAAATTAACTTGGAAGATACCAGCAATTGATCCATATATTATTTGAAATTGGCCTTTAAGGCCTCAAGCAAAGTGGCAAAAGTACAATTGACGCCAGAAGTAGACCCACCAGGCACCATGGACATTGAATCATCCTCCACCACTACATTCTCAGCACGACCAGATCTCCCTATCTCAAGAAGGATGAACCTTGTGAGATGAAATCCCCTTCCAAGCAGTCTTCATGGAAGCAGTGGCCGAGTTGACCGCAGCCTCAATGTACTTCTTGGCGGCCGCCGTGGCCACCTTCTCCATCATGTTCCCCATCCGCCTGGCCTTCTCCGCCGTCTCCAGTAAGCTGTTCATCTCCTTCTTCGCCATCTGGTCCATCTCCTCCTCGAACCGCCGCATCTCCTCCATCGCATCCTCCATGGCCGAGTCAAGGTAGGCCTCAGCCTGGTCCACCTCGGCCTCGGCTGCCTCGGCCTCGGCCAGGAAGTCGAACTCCGCGACCGCCCACGACTTGTAGGCCTCGACCTCGAAGAGCCTCATTAGTTCCTCAATTGTGGCCGGGTCGAAGTTCTTGTCGTGGAGGGATTGGTCGGAGAGGAAGGTGAAATGGTTGAAGAGATCATCCATGGCTGCGGTCTGCCTTGAGAGTGAATAGTGAGAGGAGGAATATGCAGATCTAGAGAAGAAAAAGTTGGGAGCGATAGGACAAAGATGATCGTATTAAAAGGGTGGGTGGTGGGGTTTGGCTTTTTGTGGAATAATAGAGGCCACTCGATGGCAACTTTTAAAACGTACATTTTTTTTTTCTCTTTTTGCGTCATCCATGGACATGGCCATGGGAAAAGTCCTTAGGAAAATATATAGGATTTTAAGTTGAAAGGATTTTTTAAAATACAAATTACGTTTAGTAAATTATAATTTAAAAATCAATTATGAAGTAACTTTGAGTAAAATAGTATTTGGATAAGTTATATTTACAAAGCCTTTATTATTAAAAAAAAAAATTGATTGTTAAAGGATAGCAATTGCCGGCAATTATTGCCGCGTCAATGTCGACGGTTGTTGTCTAAGGTTGTTGGACCTCAGGTGGTCCCTAGGCGAAACCCTTGCATGAGGTCGCATGGCCTTGGCAAGGGTCACCTAAGGTCGTACGATCTCAACGAGGGTCTTGCTTGTGATTGACAACCTCAGCAAGGGTCTCGCGCGACCTCGACAAAGGTCTTGCTTATGTATCGCGACCCTTGGCGAGGGTTGCATGACCCTCGCAGGGGGTCATGCCACCTAGATACTGCCGAAGATCGCGTGACCCACCGACGATGGTCGCCTTGGTCGTCATGACTGTCACTGACCTCTCTCTAGTTTGTTGCCCGCCCTCTGCAACCTTGCACAATCTGCACGTCTGCCTCAACGAAGAAGATGAACGGTAGAAACAAGGGCAAAATCAAAGGCTGAAAGCCTAAGGCATCCCAAGAGGTGCCTTTTCAAATGCCGCTTTTTCCTAATGTTGTTTCTAAAATCTTTCCCAAATACCTAATATTTGACCAAAATGCCTTTAGGTGTCTAAAGCCCATTTCTAATGCAGGTTCCAAACGCGCCCAAACTTGACTAGCTGTATGTCTATAGAATACCCAGCAAGTGCCATGAAGCGGTTAAGTCCGGCTTTTCGACTGTCCCAGCCGGCCCAACCTCTACTTTTCGTCGGAAATTCTTGAATTCTCCGATAAACCACGTTGACAACAGTCGGGATATTGCTCGGCATGCTCGTCCTTCCAGCTTGAGGCATGGATTCAAATTACCAAATCCGTGCATGAGCTATCTCCGGTGTACGCTCGATACGCACAGGATGGGAGGACTGTCACATCCGACGGGAATTGGCTAGATGCTGAGCCTCGGACACTCGATTGACATTAAAAAACAACAAGAACTTGAGATGTGTTGCCCCACTTTGCGGTGCTTCAAAAAACAAAGGACGTGGAAAGAATGGTCTTCATATTGGGCTTGAGAGTAGGAATACATTCGTTTCTTAACATTCATTTCTTAATCCTCAAAACTCGAAGAGGGCTTTAGGCATCAGACCTTTGGAATAAGATCTCATCGTTCAAATGAGGGATCATCCTTTTCTCTTTCGTGTATCGCACTAGGTGAGAAAGTTTATTGGATCCTTTGAACTTGACCGATATATTCCATAAAATTTCATTTCCGTATCAAAATCAATCTCCGATTACTGATATTCATAATACTTGTGAAAAAAAAGTCATCAGAAGTGAGTCGAAAGAGGATATCCAAACGTATTTATATTGGAAGTAGATCAATTTATGTTACTCAATACAATATAGAGGATTTATTTTGAATACTCATAACCTCGTAGATATAGGATTGTATGGGCAAATTCCTGAAATGTGGCTGGGCTTAGCAATTAGCACAATGGATAAAAGGATCACGCGGACCTTCTATGGCCCCGGTGAACGGCGACCTTCACAGTAACGGTCCGAGGTGGAGTTCTTTTTTTTTTTTTTTTGTCGGGTAAGTCCCAACCTGCAAAAAGGCGTAACCCTAGAGGAACAATTTCTCTAGAATGGCAATGTGCCGTAACATCTTTTATATTGTAATTACCCAATACAAAATTGTCGACTTATTTAGGTGTCAACAGGCCGTGATCAATGACGATTTCTCACTCGTTGTTGGCGACCGAATTGAAATTACTCAATCGAGAATTGCTCTTTTACGAGCTTTTAGATTGTATGACACTCAGTGTTGAATTTAAAACTATGGTAAAATGCTATGAGGCGATGATTCCTTGATGGATTTTTTAGACTACTACAGCAGCTCTAGTTCTATTCACCTTTTTGAAAATGTCAAAGCTTGACATTTATACAGAAGGAAGAGGACTATAGATCCACATGGGCTAATTTAATGAAAATCATCCATCGATTGTCACATCGAGTCACGACCTACCATGTAAATTTTAGATATCCATTACGTACAACATTGAGAGCGAGAACCGAACAGTCCATTTTAAATGGGAAATACAAGGAAAAAAAGGGCAAAAATGATAACGTTATTAATTTGGCATGTTGCGTCAATGTAATGAATACAAGGCTGTCGTGCCTTGGATTCTCTCAGGTTGTGAATTATGGTGGACCCTGGATTTTTAAGCTCAATCAAAGTATGTTGCGATGATTTTTAACTCATAAGTTTTAAAATTTGTAAGCTTGGTTTTTCACCTTTTAACATTTTATTCTTAATACAATACTAAATATCTCAGATGCTAAAATGTAAGTAGGCATTTCTCAGTCAAGTAAAAAAATCGTAATATTAAAATTTTTTTTTTTCCAATTTTAATAAAAAGTCAAAAGTTACATAATTTCAAACCCGTCCAAATAAGTAGATCCTCCTTTCACATAGCCGCATTAAACACCTCGGCTACTGGTGATGCGTTTTCAGATTATGTATACATGATGATTTGTGTCCATCCTTAAAAACTAGAAGAGTTATGTCAAAAATTATATTCATTAATTTCCTAAAATCCATTTTGTGATGTCACCATTTATTGTCGCTTTCCGAATATTAGGTCAAGTGGACACTAAAGTCCAAGGTAATGTAGGATGGTCACATGCCACTTAGGTAAGTGAAATTTTAAAAGGCTTTTAATTTGGGAAATTCATCTATCACCATCTCAGCATCTGATAACGTGCAAGGAAGAAATAGTACTAAGTTACTTTTTTTCCCCAATCATTTATGAATCCTTTCTTTGATTAAGTGGTATGGCTATTTACCAACATGTGCTGATCATTGAAAGTATTTCCTAGTTTTTTTATTTGAATTGAACTTTGACACGAAATTTTAGAACATGGGGATTTTTAAAATGGTTTTTGTGTATTGGAATTGAACTTGAAAAAACCGATTTCATATTTTGCTTGTGTTTATTTGTCCTTGATTGTCGATTCATCTTCGTGTGTAAGGATTTCAGCAAGTCGGTTCAATTAATCCTCGGATCTTCTTGAAATGCAGTGGCTTTAAATCGAGTTTCGGATGATGGGATATGTTTGGGATTAGAAAATCCTATCAGGTCCTGGATGGATTTGGGATTCATATATTATATTGCATGCATTCGATAATGAATGTTTTGTGTGGGACGATGCACATTGTTTGACTTAGTTATTTGCACTTTGTAGATGGTAATTGATATTTTAATATGTAATCAAGATGCCTTTTCGTCATTATGTTACAGAATTTACTTAGTAAATATTCATTTGGAGAAAACCATAATTGAGAATGTTTTAAGTGACTATTATATTTCTATGTATATAAATAAATACGGTACGAGGTTAAGTGTTGTTATTATGAAAAAGGGGCAAGTTCCCCCCTGGCTTGAAGGCCTTGTCAAGTTCCCATTGATTATGATCATGAGCCTCGAGTCCCTAGCTCATGCCCTGTGAGCTCAAAATCATCCAGCCATGCTCGTGCACTCAGCTGGCTCAGTGCAATTGATTTGTACCTCGAAACTCCGACGAATTTGATCTCTGTTCAATGGTTAATCTCCGATCTCTGTTCAATGGTTAATCTCAGATTGGATTTTCTACTCCAAATAGAAACCCTTGTGATTGATAATCCTTAAATTTTCCATTTAAATCTAGTTAGATCCTCTCAGACTATGGAGGAAATTTGTTGGTAACTATTAGCAATTTTGTGGGGCAAATAATTTCTTAAAGAAAATTATAACACGCCTCGAAGTTTGATTCCGTTATATTCATTCCGAACCAATATTTTCCAATAGTTAAAAATAACAAGAACTCGAGATGTGTTGCCCCACTTGCGGTGCTTCAAAAAAGCAACGACAAGGAAAGAATGGTCTTCATATTGGGCTTGAGGGTGGGATTACATTCGTTTCTTAATCCTCGAGTTTAGAAGGCTTTAGGTATCGGATTGTCGGAATAAGATCTCATCGTTCAAATGAGGGATCGTTCTTTTCTCTTTCGTGTCTCACATTAAATGAGAACATTTATTGAATTCTTTGAACTTGTTAGCTGGCATACTAAAAAAAATGTGGAAATGCTTTTTTTTTCTTATAGTCTTTTTTTTTTTTTTTCGATTTTTGGTCTAAAATTTCGATGGAAGTTCAATTTGATCAGATAATATTTGCGTCACTTGAAACACCGCGCTAGAGACCAAAAGTGGGCAAATAACTTGAGTGCAAGAGGCATCTTTGGTCCAACATTCCTTAAACCTAAAAGGAGACAATGGGGCAAGGGATTATTTACCATAGGTATTGAGGAGGATTGATTTGTGGTCCGAAGCAATTGGGGTGAGGTGAGTGATGGTGGCTTTCTAAAGCTAATGACGCCTATACCTGTCAATTGTTCAAAATACTCCGAAATGAATATGTTGGGGACATTTTGACTGGTTCTATAGATCCACTTGGAAACTGTGGTTCTCAATTCCAATTTTTCAAAATCAGTCATTAGTGAGCGATTCTAAATTCTAGGGTGGTAAGTCCACCTTGGAACCGATCACCTATACTTATGAGTTAATTGTCATCAAGAAACTTGATGCTTCCGCATCACTTTAATAATTCAATTTTACAAAATCTTTAAAGTAGATTATTTTCATTTGAAAATTGCATTTGTAGGATGGTCACGCGGGGAACTTTGCATCTCGGAAACAAAAAAGAACGTAATGATAAAGCAAAATATTATCATTTTTAAAATATTGACTATCATAAAATTGGAGTTGAATTGATATTTAAATAGAGTGTTTCTCAATTACGAGGGCCAATAATTTATATTGTAAAATCTGTGTAACAATTAAAGTATATTGCACCAGCATTTGCATTACTTTTTCATATTATGAAAAAAATTTCATTATCAAGCTTAAGTAACTTAAGCATTTGAGTCTCTTAGAGAGAACTGGATGGCTCTAAATATCATTTGCGTACAACATCTCTTCTAAAGTCTTGTATTAGTAAAGTTCAAAGGCTCTAATGGTGGGCGCCAAAATGCAATGAAAAACCAATTGAAAAGAACATTCAAGAAATCACAAAAATATTACAACAACAACAAAAGTAATAATGGTGCATTTGTTTTGACAAAAATGAATCATTCGGAAAACATTTTTTTTTAAATAATTGTTTGTATCACTTACAAAAACGAACGAATAGAAAAAACTTCACCGTTCATGAAATTGTTTAAACATAAATTGTTATTGATAATAATAAAATTTTCATTAATTAATTATTTCAAGGGATATATGTGATTATTTTTTAGGGAAATATTTTCTAAATCATTTAATTTTTTCTAAACAAAGGCAGTCTTGGTAATGTTATAAATGCTAGATATCATCAACTTGACTAACTTACTATCTTCAGTTTGTTAAGTAATTGCCCCTATTTAATGTGAAATATGGTATTATTTACTCAAATTCAGTGGACAAATTTACTTTCTACAATAGGCATTCATGAGTCACTCTGCATATGAAGTCCAAATAGGATTCAAAGTACATGCTAGATGTCATCCAACCAGTGTGGTCTCGGTTTAAGTTTCTTCGAGAGCATTCTAAAAGTAAAATCTTAAATGTGGGTTCCGATTGCAAACCTCAAATGAGCGAAATTTAAAATCCAGTATCTTGATTTTGGCATAGATCCCTCGATATTTTAAAATGACTTTCAATGTCCCCAGCATTGACTCCGACCAAAAGTTCACCTTAAGGTCGATCACATGACATCACGTGACCATGGGCAGTGAGGAGTTCAAGGGCAATATTGTTTTTCGCAACGAGAGTTATATTTTCGCCCTTTGATTTGTTGTGCAGTTGTAAACTGCCTCCTGATGTTTCAAATCTTTCAGCATTGTGCTCCCCATCTTTTGAATCAGTTGCAATCATTCCCTGAGAATAATTGTGGAAAATGAGAGAATTAGTTTTAATTAAGGAAAAATGATAGGGAGTGAAATCAATAAATAATTCTAGGAATGAGAGATTATAGAAATCATTTTCCAAGGGATATTTACTCTAATTAAAATGCTCAAGTCAATCTTAGGTGAAATCGATTGGAGACCTAAGCAACGGATCAAGGACCTCCCCCCCAAATTTCTTTTTTAGTTTTGTTTCATTTTTTAAATTCTAATTAAAATATTGTAATTTACCATTAGTATAAGGAGAACACTGTAAAGAATTTTAAAAGATCACGAGGCTTATTGCAAAATTTTGATACATCAAAATGTCATTTGTAATTACATAGCAAATTTCAGGCAAAATGAAATTCTCGTCTTAAAAAGACGATGTTACCTTCAAGTTCTCTTCAAGATCTCTTGAAGATGACCCGTTACCTTCAAGTTCTTTTGAAGATGGGTCATGTGACATCCCACGATTAAGTAAAAATGTCATTAGAGTCAATGCTGAAGACATTGAAATCAATTTGAAAACAACAATGATTGATGCCAAAGTTGAGATGTTATGAGGCAAGCCGTGACATTGTCACAATTTGGAGGGCAAATAATAATATTCCATTAGTAACTTCATTATAAAATAGTCCGACAAAAAGCATCTTTGTGAACATATAAGTGGGAATAAAGGGTAAGAATTTAAGTTATTGGAAAAATAAACATAACATAAATATTCATTACATTTGGGAAAAAAACAACCATGGGCGTTGAAATCGTAGCGTACTTTCGATCATGGGGAGCATCAATCGAGTCCTGGCGGTTTCCGGTTTAAAAAATTTGTAATTGGTTATAAATGGACAATTTGCAATTGCTTATGTTGAACCAGTACCCTTATTATTGACTAGAATTTGGACTCTTGCAGTTGAGAATTCACCCCCTATTTACAAAGAGGAGAAGACATAAGAATCTTCAAACATAAAATTAGGAAACATTCAACTCTCAGAAACTCTATCTTGGACCCCTTCTCCTCATTGGTCCCATTAAATCATGTTTTGGCCCAAACTTTCATTTGTTTACACAAATATCAAATGGATTTAATTGATTGAGGAGGTTTAAGGGGGGCTTATGAGTCAGAGTGTGCAAAAGAACCGAAACTACTTGGAACCGAATTGGATTGTTCCATTTGATTACTAGTTCTAGGTATGGACTCGCCCATCCAGACCGAACCGATACACACACATATATAAATTTTTTTTTAATTTTTATGTAGAGCATCTATGGTCTCTTCAGTTTGATGTATTTGAGCCCAGAGATGACCAAAGTGAGTTCGATTCTAGCTTTGGGGGCTCTTCTTCTTTGTTTTTTTTTTTTTTTTTTTTTTTTTTTCCGGTTAGTGGGGGACTCCCTTAGCGAGTTCGATTCTATGGGCCAAATGAAAAATAGGGGAACCTCTTATGGGTGTTTTCCATGACTGGCAAATAACTAGAATGCTAGAGGTGTTTTTGGTTCAACATTCTTTAAACCTGAAAGGAGATGATAGGCTAAGAGATTATTCTTCATAGGTGTTGAAGAGAATTGATTCGTCTTTTGAGGCAATTGCAATGAGGTGAATGATAGTGGCTTTCGAAAGCCAATGACGCCTATCTGGGTTGGAGCTACGCCTATCAACTATTTAGATTACTCGAGAATGAATTTGTTGGAGATATTTCGACTAGTTCAATGGATCACTGGGAAGCTACAACTGTCAACTATTTATAATACCTTGGAATGAGGACATTTTGATTGGTTCATGGCCCACCTGGGAACAATGGTTCATGGTTTTAATTTTTTGAAATCAATTATTAATGGATGGTTCTTGGTTGCAAGTTGGAAACCATCCATCCTTGAACCGATTACCCCTACTCAAATGTTAATTGTCATCAAGAAACTTGATGTTGCCCCATCACTTTAATAATTCAAATTTAGAGAATCTTTATAGTAAATTATTTGACAAAACTATATTCATTTGAAAATAGTGTTTGTTGGATGGTCACAAGGAAAATCATGCATCTAGAAAACAAAAAATGTAAAGATAAAGCAAACTTGTTCTTGCTTTTAAAATAGTGACTGTTAAAAAGTTGGAGTTGAATCGATATTCAAAGTGACTGTTTCCAAAATATGAGAACCAACTAATTTATATTATAAATGTTGTAATTATGGTTATAATTATGGTTAATGGATTAACGGAAGCCAATAAATTAAGATACGTTTTTCTGTTCACGTATCTCTTTTTGGATTCATGAATTTTCTATACTTTTATGTTTACGTATCTATTGAATTCATGAATTTCTTCTATTCATATATCATTTAGTTCATGTATTTATTGAGTTCATGAATCTCTTGAATTCACGTATCTTTGGATACATGAATCTCTTGGATTCATGTATCTCTTTATTCATGAATCTCGTGGATACATGCGTCTATTTAATTCATGTATCTCTTTAGTACATGAACTAAAAAGACTTTGATATACTTTTCTACTCTTCTGTTTTTCCTGAGTGTGCTGGTTCAATTGAACGGTTCGACAGAGTCCTGTTTGCATAGTGCTAATCCAAACAGGTTTGAGGTGTTGTATCTTGGGAGGCATAGTTCGTGAATTTGCGAGCACCATTGGCGAGAACTAATCGCCTTAAGGAGATTCGGTTATCCGTACCTCACCTCCAATTTTATGTTATTTTTCAATGATATCTTATTTTCTTCTTCTCCAAGAGTTGTAAGTTTACATAAAAAGAAGAATATTATATAGCTGTTATTGTCTTCTTTATATTGATGTTCTGATTACAACAACCAGTGTGTATTCTCTCGATATAATTTCCAACAATAAAATCTGTGTAACAATAAAAGTATATAGGACCAATACTTGCATTACTTTTTCATATTATGAAAAAAATTTCTTTATCAAACTTAATTAACTTAAGCATTTGGCTCTCTTGAAGAGAATTGGCTGGTTCTAGCACCATTTGAGCACAGCGCCTTTTTCAAAGTCTTGTATTAGTAAAGTTCAAGGCTCTAGTTGTTGGCGCCAAAATACAATGACAACCAATTGAAAAGAACATTCAAGAAATCGCAAAAATGTTGCAACAACAACAACAATGTAATAATGGTGAATTTGTTTCAGTAAAAATTAATGATTCAGAAAATATTTTTTCTAAAAATAATTGCTTATATCGCTTATAAAAATGAATAAATGGGAAACAATTTCACCATTCACAAAAATTTTGAGTGAATGGTGAAATTATTACTTAGTAAAAATTAATGATTCAAACATAAATTTAAATGATAAAACATTTTTCACTGTTTAATTATTTTAGATGATAAATACGATCATTTTTAGGAAAATATTTTTCAAGTTATTTTTTTTTTAAACAAACGAAGTCTTGATAATATTTTAAATGCTAGATATCATCAACTCGAGTCACTTACTATCTTCAGTTTGTAATTTAGTCACCTCTATTGAATGTGAAATCTGGTGTTGTTTACTCAAAGTCAATGGGCGGATCTACCTTCCACAATAGGCATTAATGGGTCACTCGACCACGTATGGAGCCCAAAAAGGTTTCAAAGTACATGTCAGATGTCATTCAACCACTAAGATATTGGCTTAAATGGTAATGGAATTTGTTTCTCTTTTTGTGATCTTGGGATAATTCTTTTTAGGAGCATTCCGAAAGTAAAATCTTAAATTTACCAAACTAATGTAGTGGAAGCGCGCCTTTAAGATTATCTTGAAACTGGACTGAGACGTGCGAAAGCGGTCCGAACACCACTCAGCGCGGAAAACAAAACCAAACTAGTCAAATATCATCCTAACGATATTTTAAAAGATTGGCGAGATGTTACAGAACTCAGAATAGTAATATTCATAAAGAGAGAAGTAGGGTCGATATTGTTCTGCCATTGATTCAGTAAATTTTCTTCTGCTTATCACATTATTTTCCAGCTTCATAATCCATAAATCCACCCTTTATCTATATTAATCCTCAGCAAAATCATGTCGTTTTCCCTCTCCTACATTTTTTATTCCTTTTAATCGGCAAAATAATTTACTTTTACCCAATTTTCCAACAATTTTAACTGGAGGTAAAGCCACCAAGTCGTGGTAATTCAATCTCCCAAGAAAGAAAGTGACTAGATTGGAAGAACCTCTTGGAGGAAGAGGATGAAATTGAACAAAAAAGGCAAATATCCTATGCCTTTTTCCTTTTATACGAGTGATTTATAATCTTCTGCAGCGGCCCCTCCATTTCTTCATCTTTCAACTTTTCAACCCTAAAACTCTCTCTCTCTCTACTGGCCAGCGGCTCTGCTACAATGCATGGCATCTTTGGCAAGGGGCGAGAAGGGACGGTGGTCGGTGGGCTGTGGTGCGGCGGTCGGGTGATTGTCGTGCGATGGTCGGGTGACGATCGTGAGGCGGTTGTCGGTTGGTAGGCGGCTAGCAGTGGAGTGGCCGGCGGTGGCGGTTGTCGGCTGGCGAGGGTGGTCGGTGGGCTATGTGCGGTGGCGATGATGATCACCGGCAGTTAGGGGCTGCGGCGACGATAGTTGGGCGGTGACGACGATGACGATCGTTGGCGGTCAGCCGACGACGATCGGGCGACGACAGCGACAATGGTTGCTGGCGGTTAGGCGACGGTTGGTGGTCAGGTCAACGATGGCCGTGGGCACCCGATAGTTGGCAAGGGGGCCAGCGGTGGCTGCAGCAAGGAAGAAGAACAAAGAAAAACATAAAAAGAAAAAATGGACTTATTTCTAGAAATTGTTTTTGGGATCAAGAACCTACTTTTTTACTTTTTTTTTTTCTGTTCTTGTTTTCGTTCCAAATCTATTTCCCAGCTACTTTTTTTATTCCGAAGAATAGAAAAATAAGTTGGCATTACCAAATGGATTTTAGTTCTTTTGTTCTTTGGAACAAAAAAAGATCTAGGAACAAAAAAAGAACAGAAATCCGTTTGATAAAACTTTTTGTTCGAGAACAAAAAATTATTTTTTATTCTCGGGAACATGTGGAATACAAACAAGAAACAAAAAAGTAGGTTCTTGTTCCTGGGAACAATTTTTAGAAATAAGCCAATTTTTTCTTTTCTTTTTTCTTTTGTTTTCTTGCTTGTTGCAGCCTTGGGTGGCCGCTTGCCAACCGCTGGCCACCTCCGGTCGGCCGCCGCCACCGTCGACCAACCGTTGGTTGTCACTGATTGTCGCCCCACTAGCGACGACCATTGTTGCCACCGCCGCTTGATCGTTGTCGTTGTCGTTGCCGCCCACAGCCTACCGGCCACCCCTGACCCTTGACCTTCGATGACCACCACCGACCGCCGTTGCTGCTACTGACCGCCATCACAGGACTGCCAGCCACCCGTCGCCACCGCCCGCCATCGCAAGATCACCAACTGTCACTTCCCACGGCTGGCCAGTGGCGGTTGGTGGTAGCCGGTGGGTTGTGGGCGGCGATCGTATGGCGACAGTCGGCGGTGATGGTCGGTGGTCGTTGGTCCTATGGCGGTGGGCGGCGGCGACAGGCGATGGGCGGCGGTCCGTGAGTAAGAATAAGAAATAAATAAATGCAAAAAAAAAAAAAATCGAACTAAACGCATTTCTATTCTTTTTCTATTTCAAAAATAGAAATTTTGTATTGTTACCAAATATCTTATTTTACTCATAAATTGTTTCCTAGAGTAGAAATAGAAAATAATTATTTTTGAAAAGAAACTGTTCCCCAACCAAGAAGTGTTACCATGCATGCCCTTGTTTATAACTAGTCCATTATGTATTGTGTAATTTATTCCAACGAACTCTCGTTTATGTATCGAAATCAATCTATGACTACTGATATTCATAATATTAACACGTAGGAAATTCTCTAGAAAAAGGTTCATTGGAAGTGGATCGAAAGAGGATGTCCAAACATATTTATCATTGGAAGTAGTTTGATTCATGTTACTCAATACACTAGATTGGGGTATACTCTGAATACTTGCGGGTATAGGATTGTATGAGTAATTTTTCAATAAATGGCTGGGTTAAGCATCTAGCACAATGGATAGAAGAATTTTGGGGAGTTTTCACGGCCCCGGTGAATGAGGGCCTTCATCATAAGAATCATGAGGTAGCAAAATACCTAATTTGGTAAGTTCTGACCTGCACAAAAGGTATAACCTCGTGGAGCTATTTCTTTAGGACGATAATGTGTCATGACATCCTATACATTGTTATTACCAACACAAAAATGTCAAGACTTAAATTGGTGTCAATAGGCTGTGATCACCGACGATCTCCTGCTTATTATTTGCTACAGAGTTGAAATTATTCACTACGAGAATCACTCTTTGTACGAGCTTTTACATTGCATGATACTTGGTATTGAAATTACAACTATGGTTAAATGCTATGGCGCGATGATTCCTTGATGGATCATCTAGCTACTGTAACAGCTCTATTCGCCTTTTTGAAAATGTCAAAGCATCGACTTTATTGTTAGCTTTGAAATTTATGGGAGGAATAGGACTATGGTAGGTTCCGGTTGGATTGCTAAGTTAATGAAAACCATACGTCAATCGTCACGTTGGGTCACCACCTACCATGTGATTTTTAGATATCCTTCATGTACGACATTGGGAGCGAGAACCAAACTATCCATTTTAAATGGAAAATACAAAGAAAACAGAAGACAATGATAATGTTGTTGAGATTAAGGCTTTAAATTATAGATTTGGTCCACGGAGTTTCGATTCATATCTCAATTTGATCACTTAATTTGGCATGTTGCGTCGACGTAATAGACGCTAAGCTATCTTGCGTTAAATTTTCTTAGGTTGTCAATATGGTTGACATTGGATTTTAAACTCATCCTGATCCAATATGCTGAGGCGACTTTTCAATTTTCAGTTTCTAAATTTCTAAGTTTGATCTTCAGTTTTAAAACATTTAATTCTTTACAAAATTCTAAATATCCCAAATGCTTAATGTAAGTACAAATATTTTTATTCAAGTAAAAATAAATTCGTAAGTTTTAAAGTTTTTTTTTTCAACTTTCATTGAAAAGTCAAAAGTAACCTAATTTTCAACCCCATTCAAATGAAGTAGATCCTCATTTCACATAGTCACATTAAACCCATCTGCTTACCGATAACTCATTGTTAGGTTTACGTGTATATGATGGTTTGTGTGCATCCTTGAAAATTAGAAGAGTCAAAAGTTTCGAGACGTCATGTCAAAAATTACGTTAATTAATTTCCTAAAATTCATTTTGTGAAGTCACCATTTAATGTCGCCTTCCGATTATTAGGTCAACTGGACCTTAAAGTCCAAGGTAATGTAGGATGGTTACATGCCACTTAGGTAAGCGAAATTTATGAAGGCCATTAATTTGGGAAATTCATCTATCACCATCTCAGTATTTGATCATGTGCAAGGAAGGATCAGTACTAAAAGTTACTCTTGTTTCCCAATCATATATGGAGTCTTTCTGTGATCAAGTGGTATGTGTATTTACCAACATGTGCTAAGCATTGAAAGTATTTCTTAGTTTTTTTTTTTTTCATTTGAAATGAACTTTGAAACGAAATTTTAGTAAATGGGGATTTTAAAATGGCTTTTGTATTTTTGAAATGAGCTTCACCGATTGTCTATTCATCCTCATATGTAGGGATGTCAGCAGACCGGTTCGATTGATCCTCGGATCCTCTTGAAATGTAGTGGCTTTAAGTCAAGTCTTGGGTGTTCGGATTTCTTTAGGATTAGAAAATCCTATCAGATTTCGGACGAATCTGGGATGCAAATATTATATTGCATGCGTTTGATAATGAATGTTTTGAATGGGATGATGCACGTTATTTGACCAAGTTATTTGCCCTTTTTTAAATGGTAATCAGAATTCATATTCGTTGAGTTATGGAATTTACGTATTAAATATTTATTAAGAGAATCATAATTGAGGATGTTCTAAGTGACTTTTAGATTTCTATATATGTAAATAAGTGCAGTACGAGATTAAATGCTGTTATTATGAATTAGGGTCGAGTTCCCCCAACTCGATTGCCTTGTCAAGTTCGTTCAGGTTCAATTATGATCATGAGCCTCAAGTCCCTAAATCACACCCCATGAGCTCAAGATCATCTGGCCTTGCTCATGTACTAAGCCGGTTCGATGCAATTGATTCATACTTCGAAACTCCGATAAATTCGATTGCGAATTTATGGTTAAACTTTCCTAGGATTCTTTACTTCAATTCACCTCTCATGATCCATAATTTTTGAAATTTTTATTTGAATTCCATTGGTCCACTCGGGTTACGGATTCTTACTATAAACAAACTTAAAGGCCAAAATTTCATCTTGAACATCAGACGCCAAATCAATGCAAAAGCAGTTTTATTTGTATTTAAAAAAATATTTTTACAAATAGCAGAGGCAAAAAGATTGAGAAAATTAAAGGAAAATTGAATTTATGAATGGGGGATCGGTTCCTATTCGGTCCAATAAAACTAGTTACTATTTATTTTCATGTTTTCATCCAAATATCTTATTGTCCAAAATATGATCACACAAATCGTTTACCCATAACTTTTCAATATCCTTAAGAAAGCCTCACGAACCGGGACGACACAAACTCCTCCAATCTGTGCCATCATACCCCGCCAAACTTCGACACTCATTTGTCAACGAACCACTCATCAGACAAGCTAGCGCTACTCACCGCCAAGTTAGTGCCACGGCCCGACCTTGCATCATCCTCGGGAAGATAATGTCAGCATCAAGTAACCACCACATCTCCGCCAAGTTAGTGCCGCTGAACCCTCCATGTTATCACAACAATTTCGCTGTGAGAGCTGGCAATTTTTGTTCACATGTAATAATCGGGTCTTGCAATCGTGTCAAGCAGCGCTTCCAAACCTGGACCGTCAAAGAACCGGTTTGGGTTCTAGTCTTAAGGTCAACTGGTCGAATCGTCCTATTGAACCGTCGGAACTGAAAACTTCTGTGTCCACGGTTAAGGACCTCTGCCCCTCCATTACCATGTAGTCTTCCAATAATTGCGGATGATGGAACTAGAAGAACTGTGCGGCTCAAGATCATGCGTAAGTCAAAACCTTTTGCCCTCAAGAGAGTTGACACCTGAAGGGTTTACCTTCATGAAGAGGCTTTGAGACAATTGTCGTAAGGATTAGAACTGTATTTACAGTCTTTCCTATTCAAAGACTTGCCAAAGTGTGCAAGGAAGGTTTGTCGCTGACACTCATCCTGAAAATTTCACAAATTAGAGAGGAAACACACGTTTATCAATAGACTTTTCTCTATTTAGATGTGCGGAATTTGAGTTTATCCCAAAGGTTCTGTTATTATTCGAATATGTTGCCAACCGACCCATCTAATGATCCAGCACCCGGACAAGTTAATGCCAGACCAACATTAACAACAATCAATAGAACAAAGTGAAAAGTGTAAAAACAAAATAGAAGCATCACTTAGTTGAGATCATCAGAGATAAATTGAGAAATTGGATTACCTTGAGTTCACAATATTGCTGCATTTTCCTAGCTTGAGCCATGGCACTTTTAAAGATTTCGGTTTTACATCCTTGACCACTCGTTGTTAACATGCACAAAACCCGGCCGAAATCCTTTTGCCATATAGAGCACTGCACAGTACTGGTAGATTGTCTCTTCCTGCCCTCCCTGATTCTTGGTAATAGCTTTCGATTGACTTGAACATTGTGTTGTGGACAACAAAACGCTGACCACATGCCATAATTAAAAATAAATAAAAATACTGAACCAACAAAAATAAGTTGAAATATGACAAAAACATTATAACAGAAAGTCAAGTTAGATCAGATTCATTTGCCACTCTTGCAGTAAAGAAAAGAATTTTATCCTAGTTTAACTTAATTTCAGCATACCAAAGTTCCATGCATGGAAGAAAGAATTTGACTTGAAAAAGACATAATTTGCTAGTTCCCGCAATCAATAGCCAAGAATGACAATTTAGCAGGCCACTGGACCATGGAACTAGCAAAGTTTACTTCCAAGCACACTAACAAACCGATGAGTGAAACTAAAACATTAGAAAAAAAGTGAATTAGTTGAGTATTTGCCAGCATGTCACCTTGATTCTAAAACTGAAAATAGGCAAAGGCTTCGAGTCCATTTCAACTTACAACATCATGTTTTGTCTATTCCCATCCCAAAAGCAATGGTTACTCATGCAACTGGACCTCTCCAGTATGCCATTTCTTTTGAACAGCTACTCTTTGATGGGCTACTAATCCAGCATGATAGTGCACAGTCTTTATACCACACTTAACATTCAAGTATTTTGCAACATCAACACATTCGCTCTTCAAGAGACAATACACTGCCACACAAATTAGCAAAACGATTCTTTAGCAACTCTCCAAGCTGCTTCAATGGTTCCTTGGTCTAAGCTATGACCTCATATTTTAGGATTGGTATGTCAAAGCTTGTCTCCAGAAAAAGAGCATGGCGGATCCCGAGAGCTTTTAGGATATCCTGCAATAGATGGACATTTCGATCAGACCCAAATGATTTTTTAACATAATCTGGAGGATAATGTGCAAGTTTCGTACCTCATGAACTGGCTGAGTGGCAGTTGCAGATAAGGCCATCACTGGGACGTATGGAAATGTAGGTATTGTTACATCATCCAAAACGAAAGTCAACTGTTTTTATTGACCAGACAGTTCTAATAAAGTCATTTTGGATCTTAAAGACTGTGGAAGTAACTGGCAAGTTAGGAGTGTCTACTATATGTTTGATCGGATGAGAGCCCTCATAAGCAATTTATTAAATGCTTATGTACAGATACCTTGCATAAGGTCCTTTGCTGGGAGCAGAATTACAAGCAAACTGGAAATGATCCAGGAAAGACATATTTTTAAGAGCAAAGAACAGTGACACACTAATTTAAGGGGATGAGCAGTTTCATCTACGTCAACGGGAGGAGTTGTTCCACAAGGACCAAGAGGGAATTACAATAGTAATAAATCAATGTCTCACTAACCAAAACCCCGGTTACCTTGATCAATAAAAAATGAATGAGACAAGTGGAAAGCGTTTCCCAAGAGTTTTATGAGAAGGACACTCTAATCTCTCCCAATAAAAAACCAAGACAATCTGTTCTCAATTCTTCTCATTGTCCTTGTTGACCCCAATATACCTCAGCAACAAAAATAAATGGATATATGGGTTGCAGAATCATTGTTAAAAGAACAAAAAGTCGTGCCCAGATCTCCCAACTTTTTGTCAACCTCCTAAACAATTGGACCATTGTGGTTAGACTCCTGGGATTTGCCCAGTAACTATTGTGGCCTCGAGGTGTCCACAATTGCTTCCCTGAAAGCCAACCCTGTACAATACCGAGACATTCTTCAAGCCGCGTATTTGGACCATGCAATTACACAGGCCAATCCCAAGCTAAATGAATCAAAACTCGCGCCACAAACTTAACAACTATTGACCAAATTAGTTTTGGGCATGGGGGTGGAGACAGAAAAGAGTGAGACAAATTCGCAGTTTTCAGAAGCATACCATGTATTCTGAAGATTCTCTGGCCAGAAGTTGAGTGGATGAATTGCTTGGAGTACTGCTTTGATCAGGAATATAGCATGTGGGTTTCCTGCCCATTTTATTGCCAAATATATCATTTTCGTCTTCACTGTCGGTAGAGGAATCCACCTAAAAAGAAGTCCGATTTTTCTCAGGTTGTGGAGAATCTTCTATAATATTAATATCATGCACAACATTGCATTCGCTGTCATTAGGGGTATCTTGGCCAAACATAGAGTGCGACACCCTGAGTGCCATAATCAAGACGCCGACACTTAAGTCAGCCATAACTTTAAAATGGTACACTTAAGTGCCATCATCGGAGTAAAATGGGACACTTAAGTGCCACTCCGGCGAAAATCCGGCCAAAGGGCTGACGTGGCGACTTTCCGGCGAGCTCGGTCCCAAACGGCGTCGTTTTGCACGCTGACGTGGCGGAGAAAATGCAAAAACGACGCCGTTTCGCGTCTACGTGTAAATAATAGTATATAAATTAATTAAATTAGATTTAAAATATTCAAAAATTTAAAAAAATAAGAAAAATTTAAAAAATTTTAAAAATTAAGAAAAATTTAAAAATTAAGAAAAATTTAAAAATTAAGAAAATTTAAAAATTTTAAAAAATTAAGAAAAATTTTAAAAAATTTAAAAATTTTAAAAAATTTAAAAAATTTTAAAAAATTAAGAAAATTTTAAAAAAATTTAAAAAAATTAAGAAAATTTAATTTTTTTAAATTAAGAAAATTTTAATTTTTTTAATTTAAGAAAATTTTAAAATTTTTTAAAAATTAAGAAAATTTTAAAAAAATTAAAATTATAAAAAATTATAAAAAAGTGGGGAGTGGGAGGCCGAATGGGGCGGCTCCTTGCCGCCACCGCCGGCTCCTCGCCGCCTCCCCCCCCTTTTTTTAATTTTTAAAATTTTTAAAATTTTCTTATTATTATTTTTTAAATTTTTAAAATTTTTTTAAATTAAAATTTTTTAAATTTTATTATTTTCTTAAATTTTTTAATTTTTTTTTAAATTTTTAAAATTAAAATTTTTTTTAAAATTTTTTAAAATTTTTAAAATTAAAATTTTTAAAATTTTCTTTTTTTAAAAATTTTTTAAAATTTTCTTATTTTTTTAATTTTTTTAATTTTTTAAATTAAAATTTTTAAAATTTTCTTTTTTAAAAAAAGTTTTAAAATTTTTAAAATTAAAACTTTTAATTTTTTTTAATTTTTTTTTAATTTTTATGCTGATTTGGAGCTCCGGCGAGCCACGTAGGCAAAAAATAATAATAAAATATTGCCACGTAGGATTTCCGGCAAGGGTCGCCGGAGGTGGCACTAAGTGTCCCACTCGAAAAAAAAAAAGTGGCACTTAAGTGTACCGTTTTGAAGTTATGGCACTTAAGTGTCCCGACGTCTTAGCTTATGCACTTGTGGTGTACTTCTGCCGCCAAACATATCAGTCAAAAATCCACAAGCTTCTAATTCCACAGCTTGCAAATCATCCCAATCCTCAATGTCTTGCATAGTTTTGGCAAGTTCTGCTGGAAAATCATCACCACAGTGCTCCATAGTGATAAACTCTCAACCTTCGTCACCTTAAAACAACCAAAAGAAGAGAGCGATGATTTTGCAAGTTCCATGACAAAAAAGAGATCAAATAAATACAATCTACAATATGTAATTTGCAGTAAGATGCCATACTTAATTGTAAGCAAGACAGAGACAAGTCAAACATTTCGCTAGTCAATAAGACTACTCTACAAAACCCACTGAGAAATGGGGATGGGATGAACGCTCAATGAACTAGATTTAACTAGCTCCGCTCCATTCAAATCCGAAAGGGAGAGTATTCCATAGCCATCATCAGAGTGACGACTGACAGCAATAAATCTCCCTCCTCAACGATTGCACAGTCGATCGATGACAAATTATCTTCGCAACAGAAGCAATTACAGCAACTACGTCATTCCCTAATCACCAGATACCACGCGAATCGGCTAATAACCCAGAAAAGCCACCATCCAAAGCAACCTAAACACATCAAATTGGAACAGCACCAGACTATTTGTTCATCAGGAAGACTACTTCGCTAAACCAGCTCCGATCTATTCAAACCTAAAGCAGACTTCCAGAAGGACCTACACAACCTGTTCAACGCTTACTAGCACAAAAAGTGCTCTATTCAAACCTAGAGCAAACTATTCCACAGCCATCATCATCGCGGGACAAGAAATACCTACATAACCTTTGCCAACAGTAGTCAGCAGTGCATTGTAGAGCTTTCCAACGTCACCTAAATTACCCAAATCGGATGACCAGATTGCTGGATATATTGCTGTAGGGTAATGCTTGATTATTCGGATGTTCACTTTGTTAGATTTCCCCAATAGTGTTCCTAAAAGAAGTGATCTGAACTAAACATTCAAAGTTAGCTTGAAGATACAAAACTTGGTGATCTGATATTGAAGGCAACGGAGTGTTAAATGGTTCTTCTTGACACATATGATGATCGATTGAAGAGTATATCATTGGACATTGCTTTCTCTCATTTCATTATGATTCTCCATCTCTTCATCTCAATAATGAGAAGGCTGAAATGTTAGTACAACGTAATAGGATAGTTGTCGCTGATTCACATGACATTTGGTTTTCTTTCACACATGATTAGTGGCTGAAGGTAATGTGATCCCTTAAATGTCCTCGTCAGCTTTTGACTCTCCAATTTGAGGAACTTATGATCTTTTCTCCCTTATGTTTACCTTTTAACAATTTACCAATTCAGCTTTAAGTCATTCAATTTGCCAATTGAGTCCTGAACCTTTTGACAATTTATCAATGGAGTCCATCTTGCTAAAATTGCTAATTTCATGTTGGGATCAAGTCAATTTTTCGGTGTTGCATCACAGAGTAACACTTAGCACCTTGCCATGTGCATGAAAGATACATTTGGGAGTGATGTGCTTTTCGGATATCGCGTTCTTCATGACAGGGGTTAGCAAATTTTGCCAAATGAAATCTTTGCTTTTACATGTTAAAAGATGACGTACGACTACAGTTATTTTGTATTGAAGACAAACTTTTAGGTCTTCCCATTAATGACATGCATATTGTTACCAGGATAGTATATGCTTGTAAAATGGTGTCGTATGGTTTTCTTCTGAATTTCTTTCCTGCATTTGCTGTTGACCTTGCAATCTTTTGGCTGGTGAATGTAAACAATCTTCTTTGTTCTCGTCCTGTGTTGATCCTTTGCTTTTGTTTACTGCGCAGCAGAACCCTAGATTTTAAACCTCGTTTCGAAGTCTTAAATTTAGTGGTACTGAGATGACGGGTGTGAATGGATTTATTCCTTTTTGTTCTTTCCATTTTAGGCGACTTATGTCTCATCTCAATCAATGGATGAAAGAGGGAAGAGTCAAAGATCCAATGTTATTCCCTTTGTCTTACTATTGCTCTGGAATACACTTAGAGAGCACAGTATACCTTTGATTCCTGTGGTTTATGACTATTGAAAGCTGACAAAATCGGATTTTTCGGATCAGTTTAACGGTCCATTATCTGTTGAGCCAAAAAGGACAAGTATGTTCCTCAGCAAAAGGCAAAAATCTTACTAGTTTTACGTGTGACTCCTTTTAATGGAATTCTCATAACACGGAGCCTTTATTCTATAAATCTAATAGATGTGTTGAATTGTATCTGGACCAAAAAAGAATGTGGGATCGAATGGAAATCTCAAAAGAAAAAAAAATTCGCGATCAGCATAAGCAAAGGAAGCAGGGGAAAAGAAAACGGATTTCATAAATTTAAATAAAGATGAAAATTGACAAACTTTATAAGGTATTTACTCTTGACTAGGTTGATGTATATTTTAAGTAACATATAGCTTTCGCATGTCAATTTCAACTCTCCTCAAACACTTGGTAATAGACTAGCGTCAAGATTATAGGTATTGCATATTCATGAGTTCACATTCATGGACAATGATTTGTGTTGGCTTACTCTAGTCAATTTAAGGGAAAAAGAGTATAATTATAGAAAAATAACATTACCACGTATGGTATCACATCAATATTAGTTATTTAGAGTTAACAAGCAAATTGAAGAGTTTGATTTGTAATGTACTTACATAGCATTATTGGACATCTAGATTTTATTAAAATACTTAAGAGAAACTGTGCAGACCCCATAAAAAGCCCCATCATAAAATGAAAATTTCAATATAATTATTATATTGCAATTGGTTTTTTCCATTGCATCATTTATAAAATAAGTTTGTACAATATTTTCATGATAAATAATGGTCTCTTGTCTCCTAATGCAACTAAACAAGCAAGATGATGGAAGACTTTGACTTGCATTCAATCACTAGAATCTTTTTCCCCCTTTTTCGTTTGAGTCGGCCATGTTGGCTTTTACCTTATCCCTTTCTTAGCAACTAAGAAAGCAAGATGGTGGAAGACTATGACTTACTTTTTCTCCCCCGTCCTTTTCCCCCCCTTTCTTTTGAGTAGGTCTTGTCGGCTTTTCCCTAATCACTTTCTTTGCAACTAAGCAAGCAAGATGGTGGAAGATTTTGACTTGTTTTTTCTCGCTTGTCCTATTTCCCCCCTTTCTTTTGAGTAGGTCTTGTTGGCTTTTGCCTCATCACTTTCTTTGCAACTAAGCAACTAAGATGGTGGAAGAATTTGACTTGCTTTCCCTTACCACAGAATTTTCTAAAAGGTAATTAACTCGATTTCATAGAAAATTTGATATGGGATCTTCAAAAATGTATTTTTTTCATGATAAAGATTTCTTTTGCAGAATGCAAATACTGGCATGAGCATGCTATGTAAGAAGAAATATCCCATTGACCCAATCTGACGTTGCCCTTAATTGTGACAACAACATATTTGTTCTTGAGTTAATCCATATATGATATAGGTCACCAAATATGAGTGACCATGGGAAGGGAAAGCAAAATGTTGTCAATCTTCACTTTGATTTGCGTGGTCATGTGATCCCATCACAGAGGGAACTAACAAAAGATGAGAGTTAGTTGGTTAAAGAAATAAATGTCCTCATCGAAGATGCACAAATCCACGGTAGGATTGTTTGTATCCCAAGCACATCTGGCTCATCTATTGAGGCAAGAGAAAAAGTAATTTCCAATATCAACACCTTGTAAAAGTAGCCAATTAAAGGAGATGATTGCAAGGCTCTTTTGAAATAGTATCACGTGAAAACTAATTTCCATTGTGAACACTTTGACTTCATCATAAACATATCTATTTATTGGTTGATGGGGGTAGGTAAAGCAAAGGGCGAGGACAAAGAAAAAGTATCACCCATCTTCAATTTGATTTGAGTGACCACGCCATCTAATTACAATATAATTGTTGCGTCGATTAGCAATACGGTTGCTAGTCAATCAATAATTTGAGTGGCCACATGGAGCCATTGTGAAAAGTTGAGGATAAAGCAAAAAAGTATCGCCAATCTTCCAAAAGTTAATTTCCTCTATGATTTGCTTGGCCACGGGCTCTAATAACAAAAGGAACTAACAAGTCAAGTCTACAATGGGTCGTCTTTCCAATTTCAAGGAGGGATTGTTTTGGCGGTCGTGGTCAAAAAGGTTAGAATCAAAAGAAGTACAATTGCCTCGTCTAAGAAACACCATTTGCCACAAGATTGCATGTCTCCTTTGGGGCAAGATAAGAAGTAAAGCTTTGTATAAAGTCCCAAGTGCTTGTGCTTGAAGAGGAGAAATGCCAATCACCATAAATTATTGAGAGGCTCGTTTTTGTTATGAGATATCTAGTTTTGATTGCTCTAGGTTGAAGCATGAAGGTGAACCTCGAATTGCATTGACTTTCAGGATTCTGACACAACTTGATTTGCTTCAAGGCAACTTCTCCTCAAATACTGAAACCCATCATAGTAATTTCATCTCTAAATCGCTCCTCAAGGTAAGCATGACCTTCATTCTCCAGTCTATTACAATTGATAGGACAAAAACACATTTGATTATTACTCATGGCATAACACGAACATCCTTTAAGGCATACAAAATGTTACTTGTGAAATTCCCTTGACTTTTTAAAAATCATCATCACATATATTGCTAATTTTTCATACTTCAATCTTCTCATTTGAACAAATCAATTATTTTGACCATAAAAAAATCGGTTATGTATGGTTAGACCGGTTGAATCCGGTGGAATTGCATGCTGGCCCTTATCTTGATGTTGTTTTCAAAACATTGATGATTGACCGAACTCCCTTGGGACAAAAAGTCTGCTCGATGAAAATTGCGAAAATACCCTTCTAGACCCGATTTGGGTTCATCGGCCCTACACATACCCCAATTGTCCCAGATTACTTAAACCCTGAAACATCCAAAATAATTAGTTTTTGTAGAAATAATTCTTTTTTTCTTGAAAACAATTAAAAAACTAGATTTTTCCAAATATTGATCGTGCAAGTCAATTCCCTTCAATAATCGCACAAAACCTTTCATAGGCTACGAATTAGAATTGTCAAGAACAAAATTTATATGAATAGATCAAACTAGCTAGAAAATTGCTGGATGTCCATAAAACCGATTTCCATTATATTGGCAATTTTCGTAATTTCTGGAAAAATGACACAAAATTCAAATGCTTTCTGGAAATTATTAAAAATTCACAATTGTACTTTCTTTTTCTTTTCTTTGTTTTGTGCTGGTGACAATGGAAAACTTGAAAGTCAGCAAAGCTGCTGGTTTCAATGCACTTGCATGTACTTATTATGTGGACAATTTTTAGGTGGACTTTGTCTTTGCGGATTAAATTAGAGAAACTCATCATAAAGTATGGTTTTTGTGCAATTTTACTGCTTATAGCAAAGACATGACTTTTACGTATATATAGTGTAGAAAATTATTGACCCATGATGGATTTGACAATATGATTTATGCATGTTTGGGGTGGCAGGAGAATGCAGCATTTACAGGAGTAAAAACGTCTTTGATAATAATATAATGGAAGATTAACAAGCCAGTTAGAGCACATTTATTTGTATAACAAAATAGTTTTAAGTGGATATGAACAGAAGTGGCCATTCCGTACTCTATTCCAAATTGTGCGGCTTGACTAGGCTTGCCATCTGAAAACAATTTAATAGCTACGGTCAATCAGCATATCGTCTACCAATCGATCAATAATAATTCGAGACTATCGTCTACTACTGATTGGTCCCCCCCCCTCTCTCTCTCTCTCTCTCTCTCTCTCTCATTTCTCAATTTAGCTTTTGCATTCGGCCTCTCTCTTGCAGAACAATTCGAGATTATCATCTACTATTTATTCCTCACTCGCTTTCTCTATTCTATTCCCCCTTGAAAGTTCTCGCCCAGGCTTTTTAACAATCTTCTCTCTCTCCGTTCTCAGCCTGTCTTCGCATCTCAGCTCGCAGGAGGTAATTGCTTTTTCATCTCTTATTAGCTTGTCGTTTATATTGATTTGTCGCCTTGTTATTAGAATAATTGACTGAACTAAAAGTGTTCCGGGCCCTTTTTGTCTATTGGGGATGTGGGGTGGCTGCTGAGTAGAGAGGAGGGTCTTTTATTCTCTCTTTTGGAATCGCTATTGCCTATTAAACTTCGATGAAAAAGGAAAGCCTTTATTTTCGACTTTAGATGTGGCTAATCCTATGATGCCCTTGCTGTCTAATTGTTAGTTGCATCGTAACTTAGCATTGATCTTTTGTTGAACTAGAACGAGTAGTTCTGCAAGCGCACTAGACTCTATTGCATGCAAAATTGCCACATTTCGCTTGAATCCAGAGGCCATTTTTTTTTATCTGCTATGAGGTTTCTCTGTGTTTGAAGGTCCTAGATCAATTTAAGGAAAAATAAATCAGAAAAATAAAAGTAAGCTGGTTCAAGGTCAACTAGTTTGGTTCTCGGTTACAAAAACAGAGAATTGATATTACAAAATAACCTGATTTTGAGTTTATAATCTACTCATCTCAAAACCGATTGTCCTAAGAGTAACTCTTCTCTTAAAGAGATTTCATCCGACAATTTTACCTTCCTATAGAACACTCTAGATGAGTAATATTATGTTTTCCTCGAATTGTTGGACCATTAATCCTATAGCGTATGTTCCCTTTCACCTCTTACTCATTTTCTCCCCTCTTTAGCAAGAAAAGAAAGAAAGAAAGAAAAACTCATTTTCTCCCTTCAAAGCTTTAAAAATTGATCGATTCTTTACTTGGAAAAAAGAAAAGTAAATGAGTAATAAAATAGTATGGGGAAAGTTTGTGCATTTTAACCGTATCGCTACTTTTCACCTGCTCTTAAGTAATGATAGTTTCCATCATCACAACATAAAACATACCAAAATCCATAGCATGATACTTCTTAATTTTTTACATGATATCTAATAGTAAGAAAAAAAAACTAGTTTGATCTTATGACACACGCAGGAAAACAATTAAATAAGTTGAGCCATATGCACATGCTAGGAGATTCACCCTGCTTTATATCACTCATTTCTTACACCTCTTTTGTTGCAAAGAATAAATTCATTCTTCAGATATGTGATTAATCAATTTAACCTGACATTTCAAATTTAGCCGATAATCTTATTCTACTTCCATTTTATTGGATAAAAATCTTTTTGGTGATATTCTCAAGGTGGGCCCTCCAACGAAAATGGGGACAAGCACTCAACGCTATTGTTTCAAATCTTGGTTGTCTCTGAATTTTCCTCAGCAACTTCCTTCTACTTTCTTTCTTTCTTCTCTTTTTCTCCTTCTTCCATTGAATCAGTACCTAATTTCTAATCGTTCAGTCTAACATGGAGAAAGAAAAGAGTGCATAAAAAGAGAGTACTTAGGGAGCATCCGCTCCACCTTTTGGTGCCACCTAACAAATTATATCTTTATTTTACGGTCAAGATATCAATCAACTTTTAGATTTGAAAATTTGAAGTAAAAGGCTCAGCGATAACACACTAGTTCAAAATAAATTCATTTTAAATGGAATTGTAGCATGTGGTGTTGGCAAAGAATAGATGAATGATAAATAACCACAAGCATTTGTTTATCTCCGCCTCACATTTCCAACTTCATTAAGAATATTACAATTTTAAACAAAATTAAAATATAAAATCACATTGACAATTAGTATCTCGGTCCTTTCTTGATGTCTTTCACATATCTCTAATTCTGTTCCAACTCAATTATAAACTTTTAAATGGTTTATCAAATTATGGTTTTCAATAACCAAATAAAAAACTGAAGGGATGATTATATTTTTAAGTGAATGCAATATGCTTGTGCACATATTATAGTTCTTTATGGCCCAATTGAAAAATTAACGTACATATTACTTATGAGTGGTTCAAGCCAACAAGTTTTGACTTGAATAGAATGAGGTCCAAAAGAAGATAAGGTGAGGACTAAAAGCATCTATAACTGCTCCTAGTCAATCAATTACCAATTATTTAAAGTTTTCATGTTCCTTTTTTTCTTGCATGGTAACAGATTCATGCTCATACTTGTTCAAAGAGATTAGTTCATCGATCCTTTTATCCAGCAGAAAAGCATCTTTCATTCCAACTTTCGCCCTCAAATTGCCATGCATCTTTCATTCCCTTTTTTGCTTTTAATTCGTGTTCATGAAGTTTTCCATGTGTCATGAATTCATAATTCAAAAGCCTTTTGGATTTTACCTCTAAATATCGCTACTTCCTTCTAAAAGTAGGCCCAAACACACCATTCCCTTCTTTTCTATGCTTTTTCCTAAATTATCTTCTTCCTTTTTTAATATTTCACATACTTCTTTTTTCAGTGGGTTATTGACTTTTCAAGACCTGAATGATATGCCAACAAAACAGTAAGAAAAAAATGACCCGGAAAAGAACTCAAGGATAGTGTACAAGTATTTCATTTGTCATTAGTAACTTGATACTAACACATTATGCTCATTTGGTGTCATATAACAAATTATAGCGCATATAGTATATCAATCTATAATTTAAATTTAAGAGTTAAAAGTGAATAGCTCGGGTCTTATATATCAATCTATATTGGCATGTGGGGCTAGCATGAAATAAATAAGAGAGAAATGACAACAATCATTTGTTCATCTCTACCTCGCATTTCCAACTTCAATAAGAATATGGCGATTTTAAATAAAATTTTAAAAAATGAAATCATCGAATTTGAACCAAAACATTAAGGAAGTGAAGCAAGAGACCTGAAACGAATAGAGAAACAGCATTCACACAAAAAGAGAAAAGATCATAGGAGAGGGAGGGAGGGAGGGAAGGAGAGAGAGGTAGAGAGAGAGAGAGGACCAAGCCAACAATCATTTGCAAAAGCATCTTTCGTCGTTCATCAATCCTTTTAAGCAAAAGATAAGCATCTTTCTTTCAACTTTCCCCTCTTAGATCACTATGGACAAAGAGCAGAGTCAGAGAAAGAGAGTAGAGGAAGAGAGCACTCAGGGAGCATCCTCTTCTTCATCCATCTCTTCGGAAGCCACAAATTTATGTAGTGATCAATATGACGTGTTCTTGAGCTTTAACGGCTCAGATACTCGCAAGACATTCACCGATCACCTCTACCACAGTCTATTCAAGGTAGGAACTGTACCATTTTGCGTGTTTAGGGATGAGAATAGCATCCTGATTGGAGAGGAATTTGGTTCAAAGATTCTCGATGCCATTGTACGGTCTAAGATTTCAATCCCTGTCATCTCCGAAAATTATGCTTCAAGCAAATGGTGCCTCCGCGAGCTCATTCATATCATGAACTATAAGAAGAGCGCGTCACACGTAGTGTTGCCTATATTTTACAAAGTTGCTCCATCGGAAGTGCGGCATCTAAAAGGAAATTTTGGAAATGCCTTCCATTCGAGTCGGGAGCGTTTTGATGAGAAGGATATCCAGGAAGGGCAACAAGCACTTAATGAAGTCAGTTACTTAAATGGATGGGAATCTCAGAAAATTGCGGATGGGTACTTTACTAAACTTTTCATAAGTTTTCTTCTTCTCACAAAACCGAGGACATGCAGATGAATTACTTTCATTGCAAGCTCAAAAAAGATCCCCAAAATAAACAACCAAAATGACTTGAAGACAACAAATTCCAGTAGGCCCCAATAGTCCTTGAAAACCAAACCAACGACACCTAAAACCAAAGCATCCCATAGTGCCCAAGAATTTACATTTTCCTCCAGTATAGAGCCAAAAAAAAAAAAGAAATGACAATACGTCCAACCAATAGTATCAATCACTAAACAATAGGTCTCCAAATGACTCCAATGCTCGGTCTTCAAAGCTTGATCACCACTAGATAAAATCAACCTCCTATAGCCAATAAGGGTTGGCTTAGTTGATAAGGATAGAATGCTTCGCATAGACTATGTCTAGGTTCATAACTTCTCATTGTTTTTGTTGTTTGACAGGCATGAGGGCAAATTAATAGAACATGTGGTTGAAACTGTTATAAGCAAGTTACGGGAATTTTTTCAGCTGGATATGCCTGAGCAACTAGTTGGACTTGATGATCGTATGAAGGAAATTTTGAATTGGATCGACAATCCTTCCATCAATGCTCGAATGATTGGAATTTATGGTATGGGTGGGATAGGCAAGACAACTCTTGCCAAGTGCATCTACAATCAACTCTCAAATAAATTTGTGCATGTTAGCTTCCTTCCAAATGTTCGAGAAACTACCAGGCGCCACGGTATTACATATCTACAAAGTCAACTAATATCAGATATACTACAAAACAAAAGTGAAGTGTCTAGAATTGATGATGGAATTAGTATAATCAAATCTAGATTCAAAGGGAAAAAGGTTCTCATTCTTCTAGATGATATAGATGACAAGAGTCAACTAGATGCGTTGGCTAGGGAGTGTCATTGGTTTATGGTAGGAAGTGTGATCATTGTTACAACTAGAAACAAAGCCATTCTTGATCAATCTAAATTTGAGGTAGACTACAAGTATGAATTGAAAGAATTGGATAAGGTGCAAACTTTGCTTTTGTTCAATAGACATGCATTTCGTATGGACCATTCTCTGAGGGAGTTTGAGGGTATATCTCGTGATATCATATCCAACATGGGTGGGCTTCCCTTGGCACTTCAAGTTGTAGGTTCATACTTGTATAAAAAAATGAATCGACAGGTATGGGAAGATGTGCGGGAACAATTAAAAAATGAACCACATAGAGATGTCCAAAAGATATTACAAATTAGTTATGATGCATTAGAAGATGGAAATAAACAAAATTTTCTCGATATTGTTTGTTTCTTTATTGGCAAAGAGAGAAGATTCGCCATGTACATGTGGGAGGACTGTGGGCTTTATCCAAGTCAAGGTATTGAAGAGTTAAAGTTGAGGTGCTTAATTAAAATGAGAGATGATGGTCGGTTTGAGATGCATGACCAATTGAGAGATCTTGGAAGGAGCATTTTTTTGCCAAGGACAACCGCTTGAGAAACGTAGCGGACCATGGGACTACGACTACAAGAGAGTCTCAAGAGTACTACGTTTTGGATTGGTAAATTATGGCACTCATTTCTTTATTTCTCCCTCTTATTTTAATATATTTAATCTAATATATTCTAATATTTTATCTAGGATTGACATGTGCTCTTACTTTCTTGGAGTAAACATCCACTTATGTCCATCTTAGATTTATTGTGACAGCTAAATGATTATAAGTATCTAAAGGATGAAAAATTTATACCATTTCATTCAATTTTATTGATATAAATTACATTTGTAAAGATTTGGTTGACAATCAATTTAAGATCCTTTAACTACAATTTACACTATAAATCTCATTCACTAAAAGCATGTAATTGTCATATCTAGTTGAAAATATTGATAATCTAAAGGACTACAATAATGAATGAAGATGAAGTACAAACATCATAGATCAAATAAATGAAGATTTCTTGATTAAAAAAAAATAGCATTTGCCAAAAATAATAACTAATAATTAATTCAAAATTATAAGATTGGAAAAAATTTCACACTTATCACATGTTCTTGCTTACTAGTGTGGCCAAATGTATTGGTGGTACTCTTTTGATTTAGGAATCCAATGTTTGATATCTTTTTTGTCCATTTTGATTTGGAAGATAATCGTCCCTCTCCTCTACTAGTTATATCTATCTCTTTTAATTCTTATTTCCTTTTAATAGATAAGATAGCGAAAATTCCCTTAAAAGTTTTATTAGGAAAATCTTACTTTTTTTAAGGTTTTGTCACGGTGACCTTGCTCATTTCATGGATTAGGTTAGGTGTACGATAAATAGTGGATTTCCTTATAACAAACATTTGTATCCACTCCAAGTTACTTATAGCACATAAAACCATTTGTAATAAAAAAAATTCCATGAAAACGGCTAATTAGAGGAAATGCCATACTTATTATTATATCCATACCTTTGAGTATAATGATGCTCAGCATGAAGCCAATATTTTAGTTAAATTAACAATGTTCATGTCATTTTATTATTATATATTATCCCTTTAGGCTGCCTCATGATATGATTTATACACTATTGTCCAATATCACCACGTCACTTGTTAAACAGATTTAACAAAAAAAAAAGTTTCAGTTTAAAAAAGAAGAAGATAAAACACTTCACAACAATAGATAATGATGTTAAAGATATGTAAATATCTTCTAGAGATATTTAGGATATTTTCTCTGAGTTTCTATGGGGGCTGCATGGTAATGTTTCTCCTTTTCATTCCCAAAAAAAAAGTGTTTTACATTCCGGGGAACAATTTTTTAACAAAAGAACGTGTTTGGTAATGTTTGTTCCGGGAATAAAAAATGAACAAAACACGTTTGGTAAATTTTATTCTTTTTTTGTTTCTTTTAATTTTTTAAACATTTATATTTTATTTTTCAGTTTTTCCTTTCTTTTTTTTTTTCTTTTCGGCCGGTCCACGCCCTTCGGCGACCGGGCGACGGGGCCGGCAGCCTCGCCCAGCCATGGCAAGGCTCGGCCCCGCCGGATCTGGGCGAGCCCGAGCTCGCCCAGCCAAGGCGAGGCTCGGCCTCGCCGGGGGCCGGCGACGCTCCGGCGAGGTCGCCGACCCTCGACGGCGTCGCCGGCCCTCGACGACCGGTCGCCGGCCATGGCCGAGGCCGGCGACCGGCCAAAGAAAAAAGAAGAAGAAAAGAAGAAGAGAAGAAGAAGAGAGATAAGAGAAACGTTTCTTCATTTTTGTTTCTGAAACAAGAAGTAAAATTTTTTGTTTCTTTTTTTGTTCCTATTTTGTTCCAGGAACAAAAAAACAAAAAAAGTGTTCAAGAACAGAAATAAAGAACAAAAACATGCAGAAATATATGTATTTTGATCATATCTAATTTGATTTTATTTGATTTCCTTAGATAGTCCTGCAATAGAGTTTATAAATAGGCTCTCAATGTAATCTCTTCTATATATAGAAATATATTGAAAATTCCCCATTTTTTCTCTTCGACATTATTATATTTAACTAATGAAATGAAAATCAGGTGTTTCCATAGCTACTTACAGGTGGCCCACTGACACTCCTTAACAAATTCTTTCAAAAAATTATACGAAAGTCATTAAAATTTACAAATAAACATTTGTATGTGGTAAAATGGTTTCATATATTTCGTATTAAATAGAAGTCAAAGTGCACATGCTAAAAAATTTGAAAAAGAAGAAGAAGGAAAAGATAAAACATTGAGTTGCATTTGCTTTAGTTGTTTTAGAGCAATAACCATTTTTTTTTCTTTATTTTCACGTCATTTGTTTAATTTTCGAAAGGTCATGAAGAAAAAATTAAATGTGACTTCACGTGTCCGTATTTGTACACTGGGAAGGATAGGAAGGTTACAAATCGTGCAAAATCTGAGATTTAAGAAAAGAAAAATCTAAAAAGTTTAAAAAAACTTGCAGAGATGCCCCTTATGGTTCCGCAAAATTTTGCGGAGACGCCTCTCCTGGTTCTGCGACATTTTACGGGCAGATTCAAGCAGGAACTCCAATGACGATCTCCTTTATGAAGTGAGATGGCTTCAGTGGATGGTCGAGCAAAGTGATTTGTCTCTTTGGATGATTAATTTGCATCTACCAAAATTATCGATACTGGATTTATCATATAGCAACATCACAGAGAATTGGCGAGGATGGAGTTCATTCACTGTAAGATTGAAAAAAGAAGATATCCTTTTTGCGATTTTAGGGTTTTGTTCTTGTTTAGCCGATCAACTCATTCTTTGACAGCTTATTCTTCTTCTGTATTAGGCATCAAAGCAACTGAAAGTTCTCAACCTTGAATGTTGTCCTAATTTAAGATGTACTCCTTATCTCTCGGGATTCACCCAATTGAAGGTTCTCATCTTGAGCCATTGTGGCGGACTAGAGCATCTCCACCCTTCTATTGGCAAACTCATGAGCCTTGTTTCCTTGGATTTGAGTTTCTGTGGACGTCTCAAGGAGCTACCAGAGGAGGTGGGTGAATTAAAAGATTTAGAAGAACTTAAATTAGATTCTTCTGGTATTACAAAGATTCCTATGTCTATCGGTTTTTTGAGAAAGCTGGAGAAACTGAGTGCCTTCTATTGTGGGTCATTGAGAGAAATCCCTAGCTCAATTGGATATTTACAAAATTTGCGACAGCTTCACTTGAGTCATTCTGCAATTGAAAAGCTTCCCAATGCTATTGGAAAGTTGAAAAATCTGCGAACTCTAAATCTCTCACGGTGTGATAATCTGAAAGGGGCAATTCCAAGTGAAATCGGTAACTTGCCTTTCCTCAAGATTCTGAATATTGATTTCACACCGATATCTAACCTGCCGGAAAGTATTCGGAATCTTTCTTCTCTCCAACACCTTGACCTATCGAGCTGTAATGAGCTCCGATCGCTGCCAGAGCTTCCTTCGGGCTTAACATATCTATCAAAGCCCCCAATTGTAAGAACTCCATCTTCAGGTATGCCATCTACTTGAACACATCCCAAGCTTTCCTCAAGACCCTTGAAACTTTGTGTTGAGGAGTGTGATGAGCTGATATTGCTTAGGCTCAACGGATTCACGTACTTGGAAGAGCTTTCAATAGAAAAGTGTAGTTCCATCGAAAGATTGGACATTTGTCGATTGATTCGTCTGAGCATTGCAATAGCCTAGTTGAAATTCAAGGCCATGATAATTTGGCGTTCTTGGAGGTCATGTTCATATATGATTTGATAAGCTCAGTTCTCATGTATGTGGCACTGGATTTGTGAAGTTGAAATTGACCTCCTCGCAAATTATCTTGTATTGCTGATTTTGCTAATTGGATCTTGCAAAATAACAGTAGCAAATACATCTTATTGTCTTGTAGTTTAGGCACTTCACCTTTTCAGCATAATTTTTTTAACTTCAATTATGTTCCTAGACACACACAGGGTAAGTGTTGCTAAATTGCTTACTTCTTTTAGTCTTGTTGGTTTCTTTTTCATCGGCCAGCTAATGAAGTATCTGTTCATTGTGGTCCAACTCCAATTGGTGTCAATGTTTATGCAATTTTACCTTATCTATCATGGGGTAAATTCTGATGCTACGATCTTGGATATCTTCATTTATTGATAATTATTCAGTGCTATCTTCCTTGTGCAGATTCAGATTAAAGTTGCATTTGATGAAACTTGATGAAACTTGAAGAAACTCCCAAAACACCACGGGTTGGAGATATAGGTAAGAATGAGTTATGTCAGTATGGAAGGCATTCCGAAGTCATTTGCGATTGGCGTTTATGATTTGATCCATGTTGTTAAGAAGGATTCTTGATAAAGGCGATCTCTTCTCATGTGGTGTAGTAGTCCTTTGCAAGCTTTGAAATTGTGCTATTCTTTAGCAAAGGCCGCATCACAAATCTCTTGGAGGAAGACCGCATGTGCAGGTGGTTTTAGATGTGAAGTCAAGCATAAAATAAGATTTGTTAACAGGATTACCATTTAGATTTCCACCTCAAGCTACAGTTTTGTGACCGGAAAAGACTTTTTTTTTTGGAAAAAGCAAATAATCTGCCAATTGCACCCAGTTTCAATGAAAAGGTTTCCAAGAAGACTGTAGTTTCTCATTTGGAAAAATTTTGAACACAAAATAAAGGCGTTCATTAGTGTAAAATCATCTCTTGTCTGGTTACGTTTGAAAATTCATATGCAGGCTTTTTGCAATCACTTTGGTTTTATAACCTAAAACTTGATTTATTTAAGCATGAATTAAAAAGCAGAAGAGACACAGCCATGTACATTTTCATAACTAAAACCAAGTAGAGTGACCAGTTTGTTCTTAAAGAGCAGTACTACTTTTCCTCTTCGAGATTCTCTCACGTGGACACATGGAGCTTATGCCACTCGGAGTCGCTCCTCCACGGTTGTTCGTGGCATTTCCACCCCTAAAATCAAGTCTTTCTCTCTCTCTCTCTCTGATCAAGCAAGCACTAGGGTCTAGAGTGAAGTATTTGGTTGTTTTATGCAATTCTCGTTCAAAGGTTTGTCTGAGTCTCTAGTGTGTATGGAGTTTATGTGGGGTCTATTTCTTGAAGGAGAATCTGTGCAGAAAAAATAGTTATTCTATTCTTCTTCCGAGTTCTTCTCGCAATAAACGCTAGTAGCATTGATTATCTAACGTCGTCTTGATTTTGAGGTTTCTCCTTGAATGTGGTGTTAAATGACAAAGAATGAATCGGTAGTTCGAGTGAAAATTGTTGTTTAAGTTGTTTGGACAAGGACGAAGGCTATTGGTAGAAGCTATAACATAATGTGTTTATTGCAGAAAAGAGGAGAAGAAAGCAAAAAAGATCATATCAAAGCCAGGATGGGAGAAGGTGCATCTCAGTGTTCGGCTAGATCACCATGTTGAAATTGGAGAGAGTGGCAATCTTAGGATCCACAGGAGATTTGATCGTGGAACAAGAATGTGGCAATGGACTGGGACAAGAGCAGATGGATATGTGAGTTAGAACTAAAAGGAGGTGAATCTATCGAATTAGAAGTACTTACATAAGATTTTGTTGATATTACTGAGATTCCACACTTGTCGGTTCTTTGAGAAAACTGGAGAAATCGAGTGCCAGCTATTGTGAGTCACTTAGAGACATCGCTGGCTCAACTTGGGACTTACAAAATTTGCAAGATATGGACATTAGTGGTTTTGGGATTGAAAAGCATCCTAGTGCTATAGGAAGGTTTAAAAATCTGTGCACTATAAGTCTCCTATCATGCTGTAATCTGAAAGAGCAATTCCATGTGATATTGGTGACTTGTCTTCGCTTGAGATTCTCTATGTTACTTGAGGAAGTTTTGATGCTTGTGAGGATCCAAAACACTTTATCTGGTCTTGACTGCACATACTTGAATGATTTTGATGTTGTATTTTGAGTTGAGTCTGCTTTTTGTATGCTCGTGAGGTTCAACCTCTCTGTTAATCAAATACATAGCTACTGATATTTTTTTTTATGTCACTCTGATGCATATGTGTTTGATGTTGTTGCATTCTAATGTTATCACTTCTGAACTCAAAAAGGCTTTGCAGAGGGAGGTATGCACTACTAGTCATGCCATAAAATGAAAAAAATAACCTGTGTGCTTATACTATATGAGCTATGGGATTGCACCTGAAAATCAGTATGCACTTATGCATGAGGACGATCTCCTTCATTTCTATCAGTTTATCAATGTGATACTATCCTTTGAATGTTGTCATATAGGTTTCTGATTTTAGTAATTTGCTAAGCTCAGTTCTCATGCAACATCAACTTTGTAAAGTAGAAATTCACCTCCTAGCCAACTATCTTGTATTGCTGATTTTGCTAACGGGATATTGCAAAATAACCAAGTAATAAATTCATCTTTCTGTTATGTAGTTTAAGCACTTCACCTTCCAGCATATTTTTATTAACATTAATTGTGTTCTTAAACACAAACAAGAGTAGTGTTGCTAATTGCTACTTCTCCCAAGCCTGTTGTTTTCTTTTTCATGGGCCAGCTCATGAAGTCTCTGTTCATTGCAGTCCAATTGCAATTGGTGCAATGATGCTTGTGCATCTGTACCTTATCTCTCCTAATGTAAATTGTGATGCTCCGATCTCAATTATCTCCATTTATTGATAATTAGTAAATCCTATCCTTCTTGTGTCGATTCAAGCTGCATTTCATAAAATTCAGAGAACATTCCCAAACATCACTGGACAAAGATGTGGACCAGAACGAGATAGGTCATGAGACGTTAAGGAAAGGCATTCCAAAGTTCTTCGCAAATGGTGCTTATAACGTGCTCCATGCTGATCATCTTGATAGGGTTTTTGATATAAAAGGACCTCTTCTAATGTGGTGCAGTAGTCCTTTGCAAGCTTTGATATCATGCTATTATTTAGCAAAGGTTGAATTTCAAAATGCTTGCAGGAATGCTGCATGTGCAGGTGGTTCTAGATGTGAAGTTAAGCATAAAATCATGTTTGTTAACAAGATTACTGTTTAGATGTCCAATTCAAGCTACAATTTTGTGAATGCGAGAGACTTCTTTCATGGAAAAAGCGAATGTCATGGAATCAGTAAATAATCTGTCAACTGCAAGCAAGATTTTCGGAAAAAAGCTTCCCGAAAAATAGTAGTTTTTCTTTCAGAAGAATTTTGAGCACAAAATAGAAGTGTTCGTTAGTGTACAATCAGCTCTAGTTTTTCATTTAGAAGAATTTTGAGCACAAAATGAAAGTGTCCGTTAGTGTACAATCAGCTCTTGGATCTCGGGAAGTTCATGTATTGGCATTTTGTAATCACTTTAATAGTATAATCTCAAACTTGATTCCTTTTGAGCATGGGTCTATAAAGCAGAGTGGACACAGCCATTCATTTTCATACTTGAAACCAAATTTTCTTTGGCGTTGGCTACAGTTGAAGACTGATGAAAAAAATGTTAAGAAAAATCTTTGGAAGGGTGAAAGTAGCCCCTCCCAAAATTTATACTCATTTGGTTTGGACCAAACCATTGAATGGGCGTCTACTTGGTTAGTACTTGGACTCTACTACGCCAAATTGTAGTAGTTGGTCATGCATTCAAGTTTCAATCGAACCAATTTTTTTGGGGCTAGTACTCTCAGATGTTCCTCTTCATCGTACTACATTACATTGGTGGAACTTTAGTAGTTAAAAGATACTCACAAGATAATCATATATTCCGATTCAGTCATTGTCTACTAGAACTTTAACTCAATACTTTCCGGAGCTTGAGACAAGGCCAAGTAACTTGTTAAGCCAAGTTTGAATCTTTAAGCACTAAATCATACATAATGCGGGCCGCATGAACAAGTCAAAACATTAGTTAAATATATTAAACACAAAATAATCTAATTTTGAGCATATTGATTATATATAACACGAGAAAAGTCGCAAGTAAAGTCAATGTATTGATTATATAATTTATAACATAGCTACTCAATAACACAAGAATGATAGTATGCCATTTCTTTTTATAGCATACAATCTAGACCTCTTCAGTATGCCATTTCTTGACGGGCTACTAATCCAGCATGATAGTACAATGTCTTTATACATCACTTCTTATTCAAGTATTTTGCGACATCAACGCATTCGCTCTTTGCAAGGCAATATACTATGCCACAAAAATTAGCAAAATAATTCTTTAGCAGCTCTCCAAGCTGCTTCAGTGGTTCCTTGGTCTTAGCTATGACCTCATATTTTAGACTTAGTCTGTCAAAGCTTGTCTCAAGAACAAGAGCATGGGGAATCCCAAAAGATTTTAGGATATCTTGCAATGGATGGATAATTCAATCAGAATGAACAGATTATTTCAACATAATAAGGAGATTAATATATAAGTTTAGTACCTTGCGAATTGAGTGAGTGGCAATTTCAGCTGAGGCCATCACTGGGTCATATGCAAAGTTAGGCTTGAGACATACCAGTCCATAATCTGGACGAGAATCGTGTCCCCATAGACTACATTAATGATAACCACAAAGTGACAATCAATGAGCTTTCAACGTTAATCAGTCACAAGAACAAGAAAAGCTCAAATCAGCAGTCCGTTCCTTTCAAGAGATCAAACTGACAGAGCAAATCCAGTTAAGACCTTGTAAGAAACACAATCAATGATCACATGATTGAACCTTTGCTTTCTCAAGTTGTTAAAATAAAGTATAAGCGTTAATGGAATAAATAGGGATACAAGAACCAGCTTAAGAGAATGAGTATCCTCCCGAATATAGAGAGGTGATTGGATCCTTATCCAAGCTTATGCCGGATCCAATTACTCTAGGAAGTAATTTCCATTGGAGCTTATTTAAGTTGTGTCCTCTTTACTCAATATAATGAATGATGTGCCACTGAGTGTTCCAAAATGACAAAACCTAAATCTTTTCATCAAAGAAGGAACACTGCATTCTGTTATATTAGAACTTCACATGGTTCTGGGCTTTGGAAGGTCTAGTGTAACACTAACAATTTTATTTAGGCTAGAAACCCAGAAAAGTTCGGAAAAATAGTTCAAGTCAGCATATATAAAAGTCAACTTGCTTATATTTATCAGGAACAAGAACAACAGTTTTGCAGTGGCAACATCACAAATAATTATTCCTTTTGAAGTAGCTCTAGCATGACCTTTCTTCATGTACAAGGCATGCTAAATATTATGCATACCTCACGCAATGTGCCTCATCAATAACAAAACCAGCTAGTCGTGCCTGCAATGCATGATGGTCGAATATAATACATTTACAAAGGAACCTTTTAGAAAAAAAGTAATGATGCATAAGAAACAATCCCTTTCTATGCAAGCATTTCAATATCAGAAGAAATGATGGGTCTCCCACAATCCTTTCAGTAGTTACATACAATAGCTTGCATGATGGTTTAACTTTTCTGAAAAGGCAGGCAAAGTAGAAGTGGAGATTAATAATTTAACAATCACAATACTCAGCATAAATCACAAGCCTTCGTTTATGCAAAACATTCCTATCAAAGACGCTAGATTGCTAATCCACACTTTGACAATCTGCTGTACTCAAAGTATTTGAGAAATATAGGTATTTGTACATCATCCAAAACTTATGTCAACTTCTCTATTGACCAAAGAGTTCTAATATGTCATTTTGGATCTTGAAGAGTGTGGAAGAAATTGGCAAAAGTTAAGATTGTCTATTGGACATTTGATTAGATGAGAAGCTGCATAAGCAATTTATTAAATGCTTTTGGACATGTACATTGTGTATATCCTTTGCTGTGTGCAGAATCACAAGCAAATTGGAACCGACCAAGCAGAGAATAAATTATATGAGAACACAACAATGACACAGTGATTTAAGTGGTTTGGCAAGTATTGGCTATGTCCATGGTTGAACCATACCATGGACTCTAAAGATTGTCTGGCCAGAAGTTGAGTGGAAAAATAGCTGGTAGCTTATCTCTTCCTGCCTTCCCTGATTCTTGGTAATAGCTTTCGATTGACCTGGACATTGTGTTGCGGATGACAAAATGCTGACCACATGCCATAAAATATAATTACTGAACCAATAAAAAAAGAAGTAGAAATATGACAAAAACATTATAATTGAAGGTCAAGTTAGATTAGAGTCATTTGCCACTTTTACAGTAAATAAAAGAACTTTATCCTAGTTGAACTTAATTTCAGCACACCAAAGTTCCATGCTTGGAAGAAAGAATTTGGCTAGAAAAATAGCCAAGAATGACAATTTAGCAGGCCATTGGACCATAAAACTAGCAAAGTTTACTTTAAAGCACACTAAGAAACCAATTAGTGATACTTAAACATTTGAAGAAAAGTGGATTAATCGAGTATTTGCCAGCATGTCAGTTCGATTCTAAAACTAAAAATAGACAAAGGTGCAGAGTCCATTTCAGCTTACAACATCAGGTTTGTCTATTCCCATGCCAAAAACAATGGTAGCACATACAACCTGGACCTCTCAAGTGTGCCATTTCTTTTGAACAGCTACTCTTTGACGGGCTGTGTTGGGAATGACTGATCCCTGAAAAACCGGATTCGACACTAAATCGAACCCCTAAATCAATGCGGAAGACGAAGCCCGGGAAAACACGTATCACCGATCGTAAAGCACACCACGGATTCGAGCGTACCTTGTTAGCCACGGATTAAGCACCAACGCCAATGGAGGAAGAGAAATCGACTGCTCGATCCGAGGAGGCCTTGAAGGGAAGAAGAATTGCCGGAGCCTTACTGTTCTTCTTTTTGTCTTTTGAAGAGAGAGAGAGAGAGAACGCGGGAGAAAAAGCGTACGTACGTTTATTTCCAACGGATGCAATCTCTCTCTCTCTCCTCCCTTTTATACCTCTCTCTTTCCACGGGCCCTATTCCCGTGGGCCGGGCTTTCTGGGCCCAACTTGGGCGGACGAGCCTTAAGCCCAAATCAAATAAAGCCTTCAGGCTGCTAATCTAGCATGATAGTACACCATCCTTTACCGCACTTATCATTCAAGTATTTTGCAACATCACATTTACTGTTTGAGAGGCAATATACTATGCCAAAAAAATTAGCAAAATGATTCTTTAACAACTCTCAAAGCTGCTTAGCTATGACCTCATACATTAGATTTGGTCTGTCAAATCTGTCTCAAGAACAAGAGCAAGGAGGATCCTGAGAGCTTTCAGGATTCCAATCAGTCCCAAATGATTATTTCAATAAAATCTGGAGTTTAATGTGCAAGTTTCATACCTCACAAACTTGCTGAGTGGCAGTTAAGGCCATCACCAGGACGTATGGAAAGTTTTGCTTGAGACATCCCAGTCCTCTATAATTTGGACAAAAATCATGTCCCCGTGGACTGCAATAATGACAACAAAGAAAGTAATGATCAATAAGCCTTACCCGTTTACAATCATTCAAATATACAAGAAAAGCTTAAACCAGCAGTATGTTCCTTTCATGAGATTGCGCTGGCAGCATAAATCCAGTAAAGACCTCATAAGAAACACAACCAATGATCCAATGGGCAAAGTTTTGCCTTATATCTCAAGTTGTTAATATCAAGCCAAACATGGACACTTCCAATCACTTCCGAAAGAAATTTCCATTGGAGCGCGTTTTAGTTGTGTGCATTTTGCTTTGTTTGATTAACAATGTGCTGCTGACTTTTTCCCAAAAGAAGGAACTAGGTCATTTCCAGAATTAGTTATTTCAACATTGCATTATGTTATACTAGATCGTCACAGAAGGTCGGGGTTTCAGAAGGTTCAGTGTAACACCAACAATGTACTTAGGCTAGAAACATATAAAATGCAAAAACGTTCAAAAAAGAGAGTTTGAGTGAGCATATATAAAAGTTAACTTGCTTTTCTTTATCTAGGACAAGGACAGTTGTTTTGTAGTGGCAACATCATAAACACGTATTCCTTTTGAAGTAACTCTAGCATGAACTTTGCTTCAGATGTAAGGATGCCAAAGAGCATACCTCACACAATGTGCCTCATCAACAACAAAACCAGCTAGTTGTGCTTGCAATGCACGACAATCGAGTATCAAAAAGTTAAAAAGAAACTTTCAAAAAAGTTACAGTTTATCAAAAATAGTACCTTTCTATGCAAGCATTTCAATATCTCGAGAAATGATGGGTTTCCCACAATCCTTTCAGGAGTTACATACAATAGCTTGCAAGATGGATTTTCCTGAAAAGGCAAGCGAAGAAGTGGAGATTAATGACTTGATAATCACAACACTCAGCAAAAAAAAAAATTAATAATAAAATAAAAATTAGAAGTCCGATAGAAACCCCATAGCAACAATTATAGCCCAACATTTTATGGCAAAAATGATGATTGTATGATATGATATATTTCTCTAGGAACACTAAGATCCTAAAATTTATTTTTAAGGCGAACATCTTAGGCATGAATCTTCTCATTAACTACATGAAAAATGTGCATTCATTGCAACATATGGAGCATAGCATTTATGGCAGGATAAAGATCGTATGGTAATATATACTTCTGTAGGAACAAGAGAGAGAGAGAGAGAGAGAGAGAGAGAGAACCCATGGCAACAATTATAGCCCAACATTTTATGGCAAAATAATGATTGTATGGTATGATATACTTCTCTAGGAACACTAAGATCCTAATATTTATTTTTAAGGCAAACATCTTGGGCATGAATCTTTTCATTAACTACATAAAAAATGTGCATTCATTGCAACATATGGAGCATAGCCATTTTATGGCGGGATAAAGATCGTATGGTAAGATATACTTCTCAGAAGGAACAGAGAGAGAGAGAGAGAGAGAGAGAGAGAGAGAGAGAGAGAGAGAGAGAGAGAGAGAGAGAGAGAGCTAAACCTTGCCTAAGATCTTGGAGGACAGGAGGACAGCCGATGCTTGGGCAGCAGTTGTTACGAAATCGCACGTCGATTCCAGAAAAATAGTGCTCGCAAACAATTCACCAGACATAATATAGTAATAAAATAGCAGAATCAGATGAACACGCCAGAAAATTTGTTATCGAAATTCACCCAAACTTGGGCTACGTCTCCGCGCAGAGGCACTCGCGAATCCACTAGACTTCGAAAAGTTGGAATACAACAACGATCTTCTCTCAAGATCGTGGGCACAAAGAGATTGGGAACTCTCATCAAGAAAAACTAACTTTTTCTTCTCTCTTTTTCTTGCCTCTCTATTTCCTTTTTCAACGTCTTGACGGCTAGGGTTTTGCCATCGCTAATATATAGGTACCACTTTTTAACCTAAAAGGAAATCTAATAGAAAAGACAAAAAAGCCCCTAAAAACAAATATTTGGCTTTATCTATAACAATCTCCCACTTGAAGACAAATATACCCAAGCACCAAGCAACTTTGCATCCATCTTCTTCAAAAATAATAGTTGAAAACTTGTGCCTCTGCGATACTCCTCATCAATCAACATAGAGTAATACCAATGGTAGTAGTACAGAAAATATGCTTCTCTCTGTCTACTACCTTGGTCATCATGTCAGCTGGATTTTTCGAGCCATCAATCTTTTGTAACTTTAATTCATTATCTTTCAATGCTGACCTGATAAAGTGATAACGCTTCTTGATATGTCTAGTTCTTGAGTGATAAGCTGCATTCTTTGCTAAGTGCACTGCACTTTGACTATCACTCCATAGTGTACTGACTGGCTGTTTTCGATGTAACTCCTCCATATAATCTTGTAACCACATGATTTCCTTGGAGGCTTTTGTAATCGCTACACATTCTGCCTTTGTCGTCGATAAAGCCACTATCTTTTGTAGTTGAGATACCCAACTCACTCGTTGTACCCGCAACCGTAAAGACATATCCAAAGGGTACTCTTACCACTATCTCGATCACCCGAATGATTTGCATCTACATAACCCCGCAACTCTAGAGATGTACCACCATAACAAAGTGAATAATTGGAAGTACCTGCTAGATATCTCAATATCCATTTAACCGCATTCCAATGCTCTCTCGCCCGGGTTCTGCATATATCGACTCACAACTCCCACTTTGCTTGTGCAATGTCTGGTCTTGTGCTCACCATGGCATACATTAAACTCCCCACTGCTGATGCATATGGAACTACCGCCATCTCATCTTTCAAAAGTTGAGTGTTTGGACACATATCCTTGGAAAGTTTGAAGTGACTCGCTAGAGGATTTGCAACCGGTTTTGCCTTGTCCATGTTAAATCTCTTTAACACCTTGTTCACATAGTCTTCCCGCGACAACCATAATTTCTTATTTTCCCGTCTCGATGATTTTCATGCCTAAAATATTCTTGGCCTCTCCCAAGTCTTTCATAGCAAACCGTGATGATAACATCTTCTTCACTTCTACGATTCTCTTCATATTGGAACTAGCCACAAGCATGTCATCCACATATAAAGATAGATACACAATGTCACCATCATCATATTTGCGAAAATAAACACAAGGATCGACTCACAAAGGTGTGCAAATCCTTTTTCTTGCATGAAACCATCAAATTTTAAGTACCATTGCCGCGGAGCTTGCTTCAAGTCATATAAGCTTTTTTCAAGCGATATACCATGTGCTCCTTACCTTTTACTTCAAAACCTACAGATTGTGCCATATATAACTATTCATCTAAGTCATCATGTAAAAGCGTCGTCATCACGTCTAATTGCTCGAGATGAAGATCCTCCCTTGCAACTACACTCAGCAAAACTCCGATTGATGTCATTTTCACTACAAGTGAAAATAACTCAGAGTAGTCGATCCCTTCTTTTGAGAAAAGCCCTTGACTACAAGTCTCGCCTTGTATCTAATACTACCATCTGCTTCATTCTTAACCATGTACACCATTTGTTTAATAAAGCTTTTTTACCTGTGGCCAACTTGGTCAACTCCCAAGTTTTGTTCTGAAGTAACAAGTTCATCTCGTCTTTCATAGCACACTCCCACTGCAAGTGAGACGTGTCTGCCTTTGCCTCATCGTAAGTCTCCGATTCCCCCAAATCTGTATATAAGACATGGCTCAGAACAGTATTAGCTGATGGATAAAAAATTATCTTTGGCTTTCTCACACATGTAGACCTTCTTAAGACAGGTACTTCAGGGTAATTCGTTTGCTCCAAATCACTGCGTTCTTCTTGAACTACCTCTTCACTGATAATAAACTCATCTTGAACCTCTCTTTCAGGTGAACTTTGATCTACTGGAAACATCTTCACGGGCATTATGTCTAATTCAACATACTCCTGTTGTACTACCTTCTCATGCTCGTCTCTCGTCCGACGATCATTGTACATCTTTTCTTCATGGAATACCACATTGCGATCAAGCGGATGACTTTGTTATTCTCATAATCCCAAAGTCTATAGCCATACTCGTCGCCACCGTGTCCGATAAAGACGCACTTCTGGGACTTAGCATCAAGCTTTTTTCTATCCTCCCTGTCAATTAAAGCATATGCAATACAACCAAACACCTTTAGATGTGAATAATTAATCTTCTTACCTGACCACCGCTCTTGTGGTATTTCTCCATCCAACGCATTAGATGGATTTCTGTTGATAGGATAAATAGCTGCATCAACTGTAGCAGCCCATAAGTGTAGCAGGAGACCCGCGTGTAGTCTCAAGCATCTCGCATGTTCTAGAATAGTTCTGTTCATTCTTTCAGCTACACCGTTCTCTTGAGGAGTTCTAGGAACAGTTTTTAGCCCGTGTATGCCTTCTCGGCTCAAATAATTTGCAAATTCTTTACTTGTGTATTCACCACCATTATCGATTTCAAAGCTTTAATCCGATAACCTGTTTTTTTTCTACCATGGTCTTCCACCTTCCGAACATCCCGAATACTTCTGATTTTTCTTTAAGAGCATAGACCCAAGTCTTTCTTGTTGCATCATCAATGAATGTGACAAAATATCTCTTACCACCATAAGAGAGTTCTTGAGCAGTCCCCATACATCGGTATGAACCAACTCTAGCTTCGGCCTTTATTTTGTCGCCCATTCAATTGAAAACTAACAGCCTTCTGTTTTCCATAAATGCAACTCTCACAAAATCTAACTCAACTTTTTGTAAACCCGGAAGTAATTTTCTCGAGTGTAACCGCTTTACACCTTTTTCACCAAGATGTCCTAAACGATAATGCCAAAGAGTAGATAAATTACCTCGTAGCCATTGTAGTCGCAACCATATCACCGATATTGTCTCCTTGGAGAAGGTAAAGTGTACCAAGACGCTTTCCCTTTGCTACTACTCTTACCCCTGAGGTTATCTTCCACTCTCCGCAGCCAAAAGTTATTACCAAACCTTCTTGGTCAAGTTTACTGGTTGAAATCAGATTTTTCTTTAATTCCGGAATATGCCTAGTTTCACGCAAAACTAGACGTCCTCCACCTGAGATGTTCACAATCACGATTCCTTTCCCAACAATTGGACACATGTGGCCGTTCCCACAATCACTTGTCCAAAATCTCCACTAGCATAATCATCAAATATGTCTCTTTGCGAGGTGCAATGAAAAGAAGCGCTAGAATCAATAAACCATTTATATGTTGTCAAGTCAAACCCTGCAGACAAACACAAGTTATCTAGCAAAGATTTATCGCTAACTACATTAGCACCTTGATTCTCATCTTGCTGCTTCTTTTGTAGGCTTCACACCGAAACCTCCGGTGTCCGGTTTTGTGACAAAACCAACACTCATCTATTGCAACCTGCCTCTTACCCCTTGATTGTGATCTGCCACGACCGCTGAAATTTCCTCTACTTTTACTTCTTCCACGGTTCTCCACTGCAAGTGCCGTTGAAGATGTAGATGCAGAAAAATTATCTCCACTTGAGACTTTCCTTCGCATCTCTTTATCCATGATACTACTCACAGCATCATCAAGAGTTAAATCATCCTTCATGGTGCTTGAAATTCCCCGCACCGCGGTATTGTAGCTTTCGGAAGAGAACATAAAAATAATAAAGCTTGAAGCTTCATATCTAAATTTATGCCTGCGGATTCCAATTGACCCGTGACCTGCGTGAAACTCTTAATATGCTCTGCCACAGAACCTCTATCAGATAACTTCATATTAACCACTTTCTTAAGCAAAAATACCTGATTTGATGTGGATGGCTTCTCAAAAATATTCGTTAGAATATCCATGGCTTCTTTTGCAGTTTTTGCTTTCGCAATGTGATACCCTGTCTTTTTCGTCAACCCTAGACGAATCGCACTTAATGCCTTTCGATCAAGAATTTTCCATCCGGCTTCTGCTGTCAGATCCACTTCCGCCATCTCGGGTTTCCAACCCTCAAGTGGTGCATAGAGATCTTTCTAATAAAGATAATCCTCTATTTGTAGTTTCCACCATCCAAAATCCTCTCCATTGAACTTATCGATTCTGATTTTATCTTCTGCCATCCTGTTTGCTTTCAATCGAACGTCACCGAAAAACCCTCGATGTTCTCGATTAGCCAACCTAGGCTCTGATACCAGTTGTTATGAAATCGCACGTCGATTCCAGAAAAATAGTGCTCGCAAACAATTCACCAGACATAATATAGTAATAAAAGAGTAGAATCAGATGAACACGCTAGCAAATTTGTTATCGAAGTTCACCCAAACTTGGGCTACGTCTCCGCGCGAGGCACTCGCGAATCCACTAGACTTCGAAAAGTTGGAATACAATGACGATCTTCTCTCAAGATCGGGGCACAAAGAGATTGAGAACTCTCACTAAGAAAAACTCACTTTTTCTTCTCTCTTTTCTTGCCTCTCTATTTCCTTTTTTCAGCCTTGATGGCTAGGGTTTTGCCATCGCTAATATATAGGTACCACTTTTAACCTAAAAGGAAATCTAATAGAAAAGACAAAAAGCCACTAAAAACAAATATTTGGCTTTATCTATAACAAGCAGTTTGCTGAGACTTCAAGAAAGTAGACGGTATTCCGCACTTGAGGGCTAGAGTAATTATTTGATCCTGGATGATTGATAGAAGGGGACATATAATGACTGACACCTGGTTTAAGAGTTGCTGGCAGTTGAAACGAAGGGTAAAAACATCAGAAGAACACATGAAGAAAAGATGGGATGAGGGAATTATCCTTTCATTCACCTTTAGCTGATCAGAAAGCACTAGTTGTCACTATTTGTATTATATTTACTTCAGCTAGAAACATATATCAACTATTTCAAGATTGAACGGAAAACACTTTAGGATAACTCAACTTAATAAATTCGAATAATAACTTCCTTCGAGATTCAGTATACCAATTATTTGCATGCTACCAAGATCCATTATATGATCACCCTGGTAGAGATGATGACATAGCACATACCTGCAGGAGATATAGACATCTACAATATGTATTTGGTGCAAGTAATTTGAAAACTTATTCCTTTTTGACTTAATAACCCTTTTGAATTGGACCTGAACTATGACTAACAACAACACTTACATGCAAAAACAAGATAAATTTTCCAGTAAGTAATTAGAAGGTCCTAGAAGCATAGCACAAACCTCAAATTCTAGAAATCACAGAATAGATAGAATTGTGCGAAGGTAGAATGAGAATGTCCTGCATAATATTCTTTTCCTACTTAGTCAGATCCTATACATTGGAACCCATGGTTCTGTAGTTGAATCACTTCTTATAGCTTAATTTGCATTTGGAAAACATTTGTATCCTTAAGTTTGAGCACAAACTTTGTAACAATGCCAACAAAACGTATTCTGAGATCATTTTAAAGCTTAAATTTAAATATACAGGTCTATCCATCTAGTATTTAAATAGTGGAACCATTAAGCAAAGTGCACAGGGCTTGTGCTCGAACATTGTCTCCACTTTCTTCTACATACAATCATCACATTGTGACAATTTTAACATTCACTAAACTGGCAACATAAACTTTTACCACCTCCAGTGGGCATGAGAATGAAGCAATCTTGCTTGGCTACAAAAGCTTTACATGCCTAATGCTGCATTGGTCAAAATGCCTTGTTTCCGAGACAATGTTTGCCGGTTTTATTTGAAACTGACGATATTGAACATTGAGTGACAGTGCTCTTACAGTCCTTCAACAGAAATAAGCTTCTTCAGCACCGTAATAGTTTCTGACATGGATTGTCATGGAAAATGAAAAATATGCACAAAGATCACAAGCCTTCATTTATGCAACACATTCCTATCAAAGACGATGGATCGCTAAGTTCCACACTTTGATGATCTGCTATACTCTCAAAGTATTTTGAGAAAATTGGTACTCATACATCATCCAAAACTAAAGTCAACTTCTATATCGACCAAAGAGGTCCAATATGTCATTTTGGATCTTGAAGATTGTGGAAGTAATGGGCAAAAGTTATGACTGTCTATTGAACATTTCATTGGATGAGAGGCCCCATAAGCAATTTACTAAATGCTTTTGTACATGTACATCGTCTAGGTCCTTTGCTGTTTGCAAAATCACAAGCAAAATGCAAATGATCAAGCAAACAATAAATTATACTAGAACATAACAGTGACACAGTGATTTAAGTGGTTTGGCGTGTCTTGGCTACGTCCATGGTTGAAGCATACTATGGATTCTAAAGATCGTCTGGCAAAAGTCGAGTGGAAGAATCACTCAAAGTACTGTTTTAGTCAAGAACATAGCATGTAGATTTCCTGCCCATTTTAATGCCAAATATCTTGCCTTCGTCATCACTATCAGTAGAGGAATCCTCACCTCAAGAAAAGTTTGGTTTTTCTCAGGTTGTGGAGAATCTTCTATGATATGGCCATCATGTATAACTTTGCATTCATAGTCATAACGGATATCTTGGCCAAACATATTGGTCAAAATTCCACAAGCTTCTGATTCCGCAGCTTGCAAATCATCCCAATCCTAAGAATCTTGCATGGTTTCGGCAAGTTCTGCTAGGAAGTCATCGCCACAGTGCTCCACAGTGATAAACTCTCGACTTAGTCCATCTTAAGAAAACCAAAAGAAGAAAGAGATGGCTTTGCAAGTTCCATGGCAAGCGAGAGATCAAATAAATACAATCTTCAATACGTAATTTGCACTTAGTTTAGTGAGACGTTATTAGTATTATTGCAAGACACCATAAGCAATTCGCAATGAGTTCAGAAATAAGCCAGACAGTTCACTAGTCAACATGACTACTCCGCCAAACCCACAAAGAAAAGGGATGAGATTAACGCTTAATGAACTAAATTTAACCAACTCCAGTCCATTCCAATCCAAAGTAGACTATTCCATAGCCATCATTAGACTAGTGACTAGCCGCAATAAATGTCCTTATTAGCAATGCACGATCAACCAATTCACAAATTATCCACTCAACACAAGCAATCATGTCATTCTCTAATAACCAGATATCACGCAATTTGGTCAATAAACAAGGAAAAACCATCGCCTAAAGTAACCTAAAACATCAAACTGGAACGGTGCCAGACTTTTTACCCATCAGTAAGACCACTTCACGAAACCCGCTCCGGTCCATTCAAACCTAGAGCAGACTATTCCACAGCCATCATTGTCCTGGTGGACGAGAAATACCTACACAACCTTTGCAAACACTAATCAGCATAAAAAAAAAAGGTGGGCGATAAAGTAATGATTCGAGTTACTGTAGAGGGAAACAAGACGGTCCAAGCACTTGCTGGCGGACTCCTCATCGAAGCCGAACTCAAGAGCCAATCTCAGCTACCCCGAGCTTTCCATTGAGTCTCAACCTATTCGATTCATGTTACTCAATACACTATATTGGGGTATACTCTGAATACTTGCGGGTATAGGATTGTATGAGTAATTTTTCAATAAATGGCTGGGTTAAAAATCTATAACAATGGATAGATGAATTTTGGGGAGTTTTCACGGCCCCGGTGAACGAGGGCCTTCATCATAAGAGTCAGGAGGTAGCAAAATGCCTAATTTGGTAAGTTCTGACCTGCACAAAAGGTATAACCTCGTGGAGCTATTTCTTTAGGACGATAATGTGTCATAACATCTTATACATTGTAATTACCAAAACAAAAATGTCAAGACTTAAATTGGTGTCAATAGGCTGTGATCACCGACGATCTCCTGCTTATTATTTGCTACAGAGTTGAAATTATTCACTACGAGAATCACTCTTTGTACGAGCTTTTACATTGCATGATACTTGGTATTGAAATTACAACTATGGTTAAATGCTATGGCGCGATGATTCCTTGATGGATCATCTAGCTACTATAACAGCTCTATTCGCCTTTTTGAAAATGTCAAAGCATCGACTTTATTATTAGCTTTGAAATTTATGGGAGGAAGAGGACTATGGTAGGTTTAGGTACCGGTTGGATTCTCACGTGTGATTCAACGGTCCACGTAGGCGAAGTTAATGAAAGCCATACGTCAATCGTCACGTTGGGTCACCACCTACCATGAGATTTTTAGATACCCTTCGTGTACGACATTGGGAGCGAGAACTAAACTATCCATTTTAAATGGAAAATACAAAGAAAACAGAAGACAGATGATGATGTTGTTGAGATTAAGGCTTTGAATTATAGATTTGGTCCACGTAGTTTCGATTCATATCTCAATTTGATCACTAAATTTGGCATGTTGCGTCGACGTAATAGACGCTAAGCTACCTTGCGTTCAATTTTCTTAGGTTGTCGGTATGGTTGACATTGGATTTTAAACTCATCCTGATCCAATATACTGAGGTGACTTTTCAAATTTCAGTTTTGAAATTTCTTTTAAAACATTTAATTCTTTATAAAATTCTAAATATCTCAAATGCTTAAATGTAAGTACAAATATTTTTAGTCAAGTAAACATAAATTCGTCAATTTTTAATTTTTTTTATCAACTTTCATTGAAAAGTCAAAAGTAACCTAATTTTCAAGCCCATTCAAATGAAGTAGATCCTCATTTCATATAGTCACATTAAACCCATCTGCTTACCGATAACTCATTGGTAGGTTTACGTGGTCATGATGGCTTGTATGCATCCTTGAAAATTAGAAGGGTCAAAAGTTTCGAGACGTCATGTCAAAAATTACGTTAACTAATTTCCTAAAATTCATTTTGTGAAGTCACCATTTAATGTCGCTTTCCGAATATTAGGTCAACTGGACCTCAAAGTCCAAGGTAATGTAGGATGGTCACATGCCACTTAGTTAAGCGAAATTTATGAAGGCTATTAATTTTGGAAATTCATCTATCACCATCTCAGTATTTGATTATGTGCAATGAAGGATCAGTACTAAAGTTACTTTTTTGTTTCCCAATCATATATGGAGTATTTCTTTGATTAAGTAGCATGTGAATTTACCAACATATGCTAAGCATGGAAAATATTTCTTAGTTCTTTTTATTTGAAATGAGCTTTGAAACGAAATTTAGGAAATAGGGATTTTAAAATGGCTTGTGTATTTTTTAACTGAGCTTGAGCCGATTGTCTATTCATCTTCATATATAGGGATGTCAGCAGACCGGTTCAATTAATCCTCGGATCCTCTTGAAATGTAATGGCTTTAAGTCAAGTCTTGGATGTCCGGATTTCTTTAGGATTAGAAAATCCGATCAGGTTCCGAACGAATCTGGGATGCAAATATTCTATTGTGTGCGTTTGATAATGAATGTTTTGAATGGGATGATGCACGTTGTTTGACCAAGTTATTTGCACTTTTTAGATGGGAATCAGAATTTATATTGGTTGAGTTATGGAATTTACTTATTATATATTCATTAAATGAAAATCATAATTGAGGATGTTCTAAGTGACTTTTAGATTTCTATATATGTAAATAAGTGCAGTACGAGATTAAATGCTGTTATTATGAATTAGGGATGAGTTCCCCCAATTCAATTGCCTTGTCAAGTTCGTTCAGACTCAATTATGATCATGAGCCTCAAGTTCCTAAATCACACCCCATGAGCTCAAGACCATCTGGCCTTGCTCATGTACTAAGCCGGTTCGATGCAATTGATTCATACTTCGAAACTCCCATAAATTTTAAACTTTCCTAGGATTCTTTACTTCAATTCACATCTCATGATCCATAATTTTTTAAATTTTTATTTGAATTCCGTTGGTCCACTCGGGTTACGGATTCTTACTATAAACAAACTTAAAGGCCAAAATTTCATCTTGAACATCAGACGCCAAATCAATGCAAAAGCAGTTTTATTTGTATTTAAGAAAAAAATATTTTTACAAATAGCAGAGGCAGAAAGATTGAGAAAATTAAAGGAAAATTGAATTTATGAAATGGGCGATCGGTTCCTATTCGGTCCAATAAACTAGTTACTATTTATTTTCATGTTTTCATCCAAATATCTTATTGTCCAAAATATGATCACGCAAATCGTTTACCTGTAACTATTCAATATCCTTATGAAAAATTAATTACATCTGAGCGTTTCCGCGGCCGAATCCATTTTGAATTTGATAAATGCATTGCTTGTGAAGTATGTGTTGTCCAACAGATCACACCTACTAAGAAAAGTTTTTTTTTCTTTTTTCTTTAGTTCATATAAAGTATCATATGGTATAGATTTAGCAACACTCTTCCCTCCATATCTATTACAAGAAATGGATAATATTCAACTTCCACAAATTTAGAACTCCAACAAACCAACTAAGTGCTTTGATATCTTATTCTCCCATTACAACTTCATATTTCTTCAGAAACAATAAACTAAATCTACTAATTTATAATGATGAAAAAAGGTTCCCCTTAGAGTCAGGAATCGGACTTTTAAGAATTGGGGAGCTAGAGCAATATTAGTTTGGGCGGTCCGTTTTGCACAACCTCGGGATGCTATGTCATGTTAATTTATTTAATTTTCCTTAAGACAAGTAGCTGAGGAAGTAACAAATACTCAACGCTTGCCGAGAGATCACGGTATCAAAGCAGTTTGCCGAATTCTCAACCCAATCCTTCTTCTCTTTCTTCTTCTTCCTCGTCTTCTTCGCAGATCCGAAGCCCGATCCGATCGGAGCCGACCCGGGTCCGTACCCGCTTTCTCCATCTTCTCCTTCTTCATCAATGGCACCGAAGAGGGCGTTGTTGCTGCTCTTGCTGCTGTCGTCGTTGATTCTGCTGTGGCTGGCCGCCCTTGACGGCGGGGATGCGATATGGATGACCCTGCCCCCGACCGGCACCAAGTGCGTCTCCGAGGAAATCCAAGGCCACGTTGTCGTCCTCGCCGACTACATCGTCGTCTTCGACGACCACTTCCACATCCCCACCATCTCCATCAAGGTTCTCGCTCGAATCCTTTGCTCCTTTCCGTTCCCGTTTGAAATTCGCCTTTTTTTTACCTTTTACGTGAGTGATTTATAATCTTCTGCAGCGGCCCCTCCATTTCTTCATCTTTCAACATTTCAACCCTAAAATCCGACTGCTGACCGTCACTTGTCACCGTTGGCAGCTAACCGCCGACTGTCATCACCGACCGCCGCCCACAGCCCATTGACTGCAAGGGGCGGTCGGCAGCCGTGCGGCAGTCGTGTGGTAGTCGTGCGGCAGTTGTGTGACTATCGTGCAGTGGTCGGGCAGCGGTCGTCGGCCAGCAAGTGGCTAGTAGTCGGGTGACCGGCGGTGGCAGTCGATGGTGGTTGTCGGTCGGCGAGGGTAGCCGGTGGGTTGTGGGCAGCGGCAATAATGGTCACCGGTGGTTAGGGGATGTGGTGACAACGGTTTGGTGGCGATGATGATGATGATCGCCGGCGGTTAGCGGACGACGGTTGCTGGCGATCAGGTGGCGGCGGCGGCGGCAATGACGACAATCGCCGGCGATCAGGTGGCGTCGGTGGCGGTCGGTGGCTAGCGGTCGGCATATGATGGCCGTAGGCAGGCAGAGGTGGCTGGTGATTGGCAAGGGGCCATCGATGGCTGTAGCAAGGAAGAAGAAAAAAAGAAAAAAAGAAAAAAAATGGACTTATTTCTAAAAATTGTTTCCGGAATAAACTTATTTTTGTTTATTGTTTTTATTCCAAATCTATTTCCCGACTACTTTTTTATTTTGGGGAACAGAAAAATAAGTTGGCATTACTAAATGAATTTCTACTCTTTTTTTTGTTCCGGGAACAAAATAACATAAATTAAGAGAAATAGAAACGTCGCCATGCAGGGTCTTAGTGTTCCTATAACTAGTCCATTATGTATTGTGTAATTTATTCCAAAGAACTGTCGTTTATGTATCGAAATCAATCTATGACTACTGATATTCATAATATTAACACGTAGGAAATTCTCTAGAAAAAGGTTCATTGGAAGTGGATCGAAAGAGGATGTCCAAACATATTTATCATTGGAAGTAGTTGGATTCATGTTACTCAATATACTATATTGGGGTATACTCTGAATACTTGCGGGTATAGGATTGTATGAGTAATTTTTCAATAAATGGCTGGGTTAAGCATCTATTACAATGGATAGAAGAATTTTGGGGAGTTTTCACGGCTCCGGTGAACGAGGGCCTTCATCATAAGAGTCAGGAGGTAGCAAAATGCCTAATTTGGTAAGTTCTGACCTGCACAAAAGGTATAACCTCGTGGAGCTATTTCTTTAGGACGATAATGTGTCATAACATCTTATACATTGTAATTACCAACACAAAAATGTCAAGACTTAAATTGGTGTCAATATAGGCTATGATCACCGACGATCTCCTGCTTATTATTTGCTACAGAGTTGGAATTATTAACTACGAGAATTGCTCTTTTTATGAGCTTTTACATTGTATGATACTTGGTATTGAAATTACAACTATGGTTAAATGCTACGCGGCGATAATTCCTTGATGGATCATCTAGTTACTATAACAGCTCTATTCGCCTTTTTGAAAATGTCAAAGCATCGACTTTATTGTTAGCTTTGAAATTTATGGGAGGAAGAGGACTATGGTAGGTACCGGTTGGATTCTCACGTGTGATTCAACGGTCCACGCAGGCTAAGTTAATGAAAACCATAAATCAATCGTCACGTTGGGTCACCACCTACCATGAGATTTTTAGATACCCTTCGTGTACGACATTGGGAGCGAGAACCAAACTATCCATTTTAAATGCAAAATACAAACAAAAAAGAAGAGAGATGATAATGTTGTTGAGATTAAGGCTTATAGATTTGGTCCACGGAGTTTCGATTCATATCTCAATTTGATCACTTAATTTGGCATGTTGCGTCGACGTAATAGACGCTAAGTTATCTTGCGTTAGATTTTCTTAGGTCGTCGATATGGTTGACATTGGATTTTAAACTCATCCTGATCCAATATGCTGAGGTGACTTTTCAATTTTCAGTTTTGAAATTTCTAAGTTTGATCTTCACTTTTAAAACATTTAATTCTTTATAAATTTCTAAATATCCCAAATGCTTTCGTAAGTTTTTTAGTTTTTTTTTCCCGACTTTTATTGAAATATCAAAAGTAACGTAATTTTCAAGCCCATCCAAATGAAGTAGATCCTCATTTCACAGTCACATTAAACCCATCTGCTTACTGATAACTCATTGTTAGGTTTACGTGTACATGATGGTTTGTGTGCATCCTTGAATATTAGAAGAGTGAAAAGTTTCGAGACATCATGTCAAAAATTGCGTTAATTAATTTCCTAAAATTCATTTTGTGAAGTCACCATTTAATGTCGCTTTCCGAATATTGGGTCAACTGGACCTTAAAGTCCAAGGTAATGTAGGATGGTCACATGCCACTTAGGTAAGCGAAATTTATGAAGGCTATTAATTTTGGAAATTCATCTATCACCATCTCAGTATTTGATTATGTGCAAGGAAGGATCAGTGCTAAAAGTTACTTTTTTGTTTCCCAATCATATATGGAGTCTTTCTGTGATCAAGTGGTATGTGTATTTACCAACATGTGCTAAGCATTGAAAGTATTTCTTAGTTTTTTTCATTTTTTTTTTTCATTTGAAACGAACTTTAAAACGATTTTTTAGTAAATGGGGATTTTAAAATGGCTTTTGTATTTTTGAATTGAGCACGGACCGATTGTCTATTCATCCTCATATGTAGGGATGTCAGCAGACCGGTTCAATTAATCCTCGGATCCTCTTGAAATGTAGTGGCTTTAAGTCAAGTTTTGGATGTTTGGATTTCTTTAGGATTAGAAAATCCTATCAGGTTCCGGACGAATTCGGGATGCAAATATTCTATTGTGTGCGTTTGATAATGAATGTTTTGAATGGGATGATGCACGTTGTTTGACCAAGTTATTTGCACTTTTTTAAATGGTAATTAGAATTCATATTCGTTGAGTTATGGAAGTTACGTATTAAATATTCATTAAGAGAAAATCATAATTGGGGATGTTCTAAGTGAACTTTAGATTTCTATATATGTAAATAAGTGCGGTACAAGGTTAAATGCTGTTATTATGAATTAGGGACAAGTTCCTACCAACTCGATTGCCCTTGTCAAGTTCTATTGGACTCGATTGTGATCACGAGCCTCGAGTCCCTAGATCACGCCCCGTGAGCTCAAGGGCCATATGGCCATGATCATGCACTAAGCGGGCTCGAAGCAATTGATTCGTCCTTCGAAACTCCCGCAAATGCGATTGCCGTTTTGTGGTTAACCTTCTCTAGGATTCTTGACTTCAACTGAAACTCGTGATGGATAATGTTTAAAATTTCTATTTGAATTCCGTTGATCCACTCGTATTATGGATTCTTACTATAAACAAACTTTTACGCCAAAATTGCATCTTGAACATCAGATGCCAAATCAATGCAAACGAGATTTCATTTGAATTTTCTTAAAAATATTTTTACAGATAGCAAAGGCAAAAAGACTAAGAAAATTAAAGGAAAATTGAATTTATAAAATGGGCGATCGGTTCCCTGATCTATCCAATAGATCTAGTCACTATAATATATATATATATATATATATTTTTTTTTTTTTCATCTGTATATCTTTTTTTTTTTTTTTTTTTTTTTGTGACCTAGGGAATTCTCCGTGCGCGCTTCGCGGCGGAGAGTAAACCCCGAGATGGGTAGGGCCCCCACCACCACTGCCCATCCACAGGTAAGACGCGCGTTGAGCATTGAAGCACTGCGTCCACGAAGTCTCGAACTCTTCCCCTTGGCGTGGAGGGTGAAGGATTTTGATGAACAGAACAATGAATGGAAGCAAAGAAGGAAAGATGATTCAGAGAGTAAAAATCGTCTATTATTCAACCGAGTGCTCGTTTCAATGAATAAGAAGGTACATCCTCTTGCCTTTCTCTTATCAGCTTTTATATCTCGCCGAAGTGCTCTAAACTGAATGAAAACTAACTAGCTTAACAAGACTAACAAACTAACTGAATTAAAGAACAGAGTTTGACTTTACAAATTGAAAATTGAAAACCGATTTCTCAAAGGTAAATCAATTTCACGAATTCCGTAATCTCTCGTTGTTAACTTCTCTCGTTTTCATCAGCTTTCTTATTGCTGCTACCGAACTCACTTTCACCTTCTTCCTTTCCTCTCGTTCTTGAAGTCTTCTTTCTTCTTTCCTCTGTTTCTATCAGACCCATATCTTGTGTTATACTCTTAACATCCCCCTCAAATTGGTAGGAGGTAGTATACCGATACCCAATTTGATCCGTAGAGTAGAATGTGTGAGCCGTGTTAAGGCTTTAGTGAAAATGTCGAAGTTGACATTTGCTCGGAACATATTGAACTCGAAGAGAACCGGAAGAAACTTTCTCACGGACAAAGTGGAAGTCGACTTCAATATGTTTGGTGCGAGCATGGAGAACAGGATTTGCTGTGAGTGAGATAGCGATCGATTGTCACGAAGAGAAGAGTTGGAGAATGCAAAGGTTGGCCAATATCACGGAGAACAAAACTAATCCAAGTTAGATCAGCCGTAGCCGAGGCAAGTGCTCTATATTCGGCTTCGGTGGAGGAGCGAGAGACAAGATTGTTTCTTAGCTGCCCATGAAATGAGATTTGATCCAAGAAAGGTACAAGAACCGCTTGTTGATCGTCTGGTCTCTACACGCCCAGCCTGGGCCCGCATCGGCGAAGCCATATAAATGCATAGAGCCGTGGGAACGAATGAAGAGGCCAAGATGAATTGTGCCTTTAACATACCGAAGGACCCTTTTTAATCGATGAAGATCGCCTATAGTAGGCTGTTGCATTTTCTGGCATAATAGATTTGTGGCAAAAGCAAGATCAGACGTGTTATAGTCAAATATTGTAATCCACCAACTAAACTTCGATATTCAATTGGATTGGAGAGAAGGGTGTGATCGCTTGAGGATAACTCGGTTGCGGGGACAAGGGAGTGGAGATTGGTTTACGCGACCATGTGTGCTCGTTGGAGTAGGTCAAGGGCATATTTAGTTTGACACAAAAACAGTTCTGTAGTGGTACGTTTTGCTTCAATTCCTAAGAAGTAGTGAAGATGGCCAAGATCTTTCATATGAAAGTGAAGACTGAGAGACTGAATCAGATTATGTAGTAATGTGTCTCGAGCCGCCAAATAAGATAATGTCGTCCACATATAATAACAAATAGGACTATCTCTTGGCCATTTCTCAATATAAAGAGAGATGGATCTTCGTGGTACTACGTAAGAAACCAACTTCAAGGAGGAAGTTGCTGAACTTATCGAACTGGCACGTGGTGCTTGGCGAAGCCCATAAAGGGACTTCTTAAGAAGACAGACATGCCGAGATTTGTGTGGATGAACAAAGCCAGAGGTCTGCTGCATATAGACTCAAGTTTCATTCAAGTTGCCATGAAGAAATGCATTTTTCACATCAAGTTGATGGATCTCGCAATTCTGTACTATTGCAACCGAGAGCACAATGCGGATAGTGGCATGCTTGACAACAAAATAAATGTTTCTGTAAAATCCACTCCTTCTTCCTGATGAAAGCCCTTGGCTACTAACCGAGCCTTTAGACGATCAAGACTGCCATCTGGTGCAAGTTTTGTCTTGTATACCCACTTGCAGCCAATAACATTCATCTGGCTAGTGCGAGGAACTAGTATCCAAGTCTGATTTTCATCTAATGCATCCATTTCATCTTTCATGGCTCTATACCAGCCTTGATCTGCTAGTGCAGATTTAAGTGAGCGTGGCTCAGAGGCACTTGATATTCAGCTAAGGTGCATATCGAGGATTGATCTTTACAATGCCAGATTTGGATCTAGTTTGCATAGGATGAGTAGATGATATGTGTGATGAGATAATTGGGGAAGAAGAAGTTCGAGCAACAAAGATCACCTGGTGATTCAGTGGTGGAGAGAGGAGCTCCTGATTCTGCAGAGTTAGTTCGAGACAAATGATCCAAAGAAGAGGTTGAGGAGGATGCTGAATTTAAAGAATCAGCAGATGTTATGGGCAATGGAGATGAAGACAAGGCTGAATGTGATTCTCGAACTAGGAGAGTCCCGTAAGTGAGCCGCAAAGTGATGATGTTGTTGTTCGTAAATGGTTTGTATGTTCGATAATGTGGATTGTTTGCCTTCTTCATTTGGAGAGTTGAAGAATTGAGCTTCCTTTGTCCACGCTGATATAGTTTTGTATGATGAGGATAGTCTCGCTGTCGCTTCGAGTAAATGGAAAGAAACTTTCATCAAATACAACATGGCGACTAATGTATATATGACCAAAGGTGGGAATAAGACACCGATATCCCTTATGGCGATCACGTAACCTAAGAATACACAAGTAAGAGATCTTGGATCAAACTTGTTTTGTGCATAGGGTCTCGAGACATGGATAGCATGCACACCCAAAGATCCCGAGATGATCATAACTTGGTTGTTGCCGATATAGCATAGTGTAGGGCGACTTCATTTGTAACTTTGGAGTGGGAAGTAGATTAACCAAGTAGTTTGCTGTTATAAATGCATCAACCCAAAACTTTAAAGGAAGTCTTGCATGATAAAGCATAGCCGACCAATCTCAATAATGTGTCGATGTTTTCTTTCGGATATGCCATTCGTTCAGTGTGTGTAGGACAGACGACGTTGTTGAATTCCACAATTCACCGTAGATGAGACTTGAATTTGTGGCTGATGAATTCTCCTCCACCATCACATTGGAAGACCTTGATTCTACAATCAAACCGATTTTCTACTAACTTCGAAACATGAGAAAGACATTATAGAAATCGACTTTAGTTTCAGCGGATAAAGCCAGCTAAATCGAGAGAAGTTGTCCACAAAAATCACATAATACTTGAAGTGCTGAAATGAATTAACTGGAGAAGGTCCCCAGATGTCACAATGAATCTGTTCTAAGGGTCTAGAAGCTACGAGTCCGATAATGGGAAGGGTAAAGCAAAGGTTCTTAGCTATTTTACAACTCCCGCATATAGACTGCAGCTTTGTATTGCAGTGAATTAACTGCTGATTCTTCATGTACTCCAAGACCTTCAAGTTCGTGTGGGCTAAACGTTGGTGCCACACATCTTCTCCAACTGTTCTGTGTTTTTGAGTAAAGAGGACTTCTGTAACACGAGGGTCTACTCGGTAAAGTCCATTAACTTTCCTTCCGAGCATCTTGATTCTGCTGGATGAGTGATCCTTTATATATACACCGATTTTGTCAAAGACAAATGAGCAAGGATAATCATCAGCTAATTTTGAGACCGATGTAAGATTTTTCTTAATTTCGGAACAATTAACACATCATTCAAAGGTAAAGTATCCACCGTAGTAGGTAGTAAGGCATCACCAATATGAGTAATAGGTAAGCATAAGCCATTACCAATCATAACAAAAGATCATTACCAATGTGTTTAGAGGAATTGTGAAGAATACCAAAGATTAGCAAAGTGATGTGAGCTGTTGCGCCAAAGAACTGGATACCATTCACTACCACCGGTTCTTCAAGATGCATTGCCGCTAGTGCCGTTGGTATTTCCTCGCCTTGATAAGAGTTGTCGAATCTATACCAACAAAGAAGAGCATCATGTCCAGGACGTTTGCAGATCTGACACTCTAATCGAGTGTTTTCTGTCACTCTATTTTCCTGCAGATTTTTATGAAGGGTTAGATTTGATGAGTTAGAGGGATATGTCTTGATATCTGGATTTCTTTGTGTGGAACCAGCATACGGTCTAAAACCTTGACCAACCAATGCCGGGATAGTGTTGAATTGCTTGAACTGTTGTTCCCTTGATCATAACTTGGATTATTCTGTCAAGCTTATACTTCTACCGAATATCCATAGTTGCGATATCGATTATTAAATGGACGTCCTCTTCCATAACTCCCGCTCCACGAATATATCCTCTTGGTCCTCCAAAACCGACATTTTGTGCTGGTTCTCTCGTCAAAACTTCTCTTTGTAGAAGTTCGCTTTTCCTTTGGCCATAATAGGCTAGATTAGGACCGAACCGATTTGACGAGTAGTTATGTAATCTTGCTTCAAATCTCTCCAAATGTGATATCACCTCATCATATTCAGGTTGTGGTTTTAAGCAATATATTGTGGTCTTAAAACTTTCATACTCGCACTCTAAACCTTCCAAAACTCCAAACAATTTTGTTATTTCATCAACAGTTTCCCTATGGCCTTGAGTTGATCACGATAGACTTGTATTCCCTAAGATATATAGCCAAAGCTCGATCACGTTTCGACATCCTTGCAACTTCCCTCTTAACTCAAATTCTCTCGGCCACGTACTTTTGTGTGAATCGGTTAAGTAGTGTCCGCCAAACTTCAAACGCAAAGATCTAAACCAATTATTAGGCTAAGTATGTTCTCCGAGACAGCACCACTAATCCATGACGACACAAGTTGATCTGTCTTAATCCAATCATTGTAATCGTGGTTTATAATTTCAGTACCTGTTCTTCTCCTTCAATTTGCAATGATTTGGCGTGTGGTGGACTTTCTCCACTAACAAAACCGAACAGATCTTGACTTCTTAAAAACCTATGAAACCGAGCTTGCCAAAGAAGAAAATTTTCTTCGGCTAATTTGATGGTAACAAAGTTTGAGATGTTAACGTGAATAGGAATGGATACTTCGCACCCTTGCCGCCATTTTCACACTCGCATTCTTGAGGATTCTTTATTACCGAAACTAATCCCCTACCGATTTTGCAACGTAGAACGAGAGTTGTGATTCTATTACCGATGATGATAAGAACTTGATTTAGAAGAAGAAACAACTCACCGTTCTTCTTTAGTATTGAAAACCGATTTCCGATCCTCAAATGACGAGTACATACCACCATCAACACCCCGAGACAGCAATCGATGAAGCTTCAATCTGTAGATTCATCGTCTTTCCATTGAGAAGAAAGTGGATTCATACTCTCAGAAGACTGCTCACCATCAACACCCCGAAGACAGCAATCGACGAAGCTTCAATCTGTAGATTCATCATCTTTTCATTGAGAAGAAGGTGGATTCATACTCTCAGTGAAGACTCGCTTCGATACCATGAAGGATTTTGATGAACAGAACAATGAATGGAAGCAAAGAAGGAAAGATGATTCGGAGAGTAAAAATCGCCTATTATTCAACCGAGTGCCTCTTTCAATGAATAAGAAGGTACATCCTCTTGCCTTTCTCTTATCGCCTTTTATATCTCGCCGAAGTGCTCTAAACCGAATGAAAACTAACTAGCTTAACAAAGACTAACAAACTAATCGAATTAAAGAACGAGTTTGACTTTACAAATTGAAAATTGAAAACCGATTTCTCAAAGGTAAATCAATTTCACGAATTCGTAATCTCGTTGTTAACTTCTCTGTTTCATCAGCTTTCTTATTGCTGCTACTGAACTCACTTTCACCTTCTTCCTTTCCTCTGTTCTTGAAGTCTTCTTTCTTCTTTCCTCTGTTTCTATCAGCACCCATATCTTGTGTTATACTCTTAACAGAGGGTACCA